>NC_064810.1:91989746-92220183 GCF_023721935.1 Panthera uncia
TTTTTTTTTTTTTTTTACATTTTTAAATGTAAAATATAAATAACATAAAATATTATGGTATTATGTGATAAAATATACATAACATGGAATTTACCATTTTAGCTATTTTTTAAGCCAGTTTTAAGTACATACTTCAGTGGCACGAACTACATCCAGATAGTTGTGTAACTATCACCACTATCCATTTCCAGAATTTAAAAAATCAATCCAAACAGGAACTCAGTACCTATTAAACAATAATTCCTCAACTCTTGCCAACTCCAGTCCCTGGTAACCTTTCACCTTTTTGAGTTCCATCCACCCTCACTCCCAATTTCCCCAACCAACTGCCCATGCTTTCTTCTCCTGCCTGCTCTAGATCACTTGTAAGGCCCTTTCTGATCTAAAGATTCTACTTTTTTAAATGCCTTTGGATTTAAGAAAAAATCTTGATGTCTAGATGATATCTTGCTATTCACAAAGATTAATGGGCTTCTTTAAGTTTATCTTCCTGGTTATTCCCTCCCTTGGAGCTGTACATCCTGTAGAAATTATGCTACTATGCATTTAGTAAAAATATTTTATGATTACTTTGAAACTCAACAAGCCATAGCTAAATGCAATTAAGAATTGATCTGAGCACAATGACAATAAAATCTATAAAGATCTTTGGCTTTTCCCTCAGTGCATCAAATTGCCGAAGTTTTCTTCAGATTTCTGGTCCTACAAATACCCATTTGAACTTCTCGATTTGGTGAAAGCTAGTATGCGTGAGTTATAAATTCCTTGATTGCACAAGAGGAATCATTCTTCTGTAAATGTAAACTAGAAAGCAGCAAAAAGAGATTCCTCCTTCAGTCTTTGTGCTAATTGGAGTATTATCTACTATGTACTCTGGTTTCTGCTATGTTCACAAGCTGACAAACTGGACAGTACATTTTTCACATTGTTTCAGCCCATGTAAATTTTTCTAAATAAATGGTTCCTGCTTGCCAAGCCTCAGTGAATAACACTGACTTATTCTCTGTCCACGAAGCTTACCACATGGATTACATATATGCATTACTCACACAACACAATCATTGGCCCATATGCCAGAATGAAATATGATTTTACAGTTGCCTCTAGAGCACATATTTCCAGATTTGGTTCCACATATAAGGAGACAGATTTGCAGTTTTTGTGTTTTTATACAGATTCAAACACGTTCAACTCGAGCCCAAGTATATGCTCCATAGGCTAGTTCTTTTGTTGGAGGAAACGGTTGCTACTTTTCAATCTGTCACCTACGTAAAAAAAAGAGCAACACTGTGCTGTTTGCATTGTTAAAACTTAAAACGGGTCCAAAGGAAAATGTGCCTTGGAAATCCTTCACTGATTTGTTTTTGCAGAACAGCTGGAGGTGAGGCCCACTGTACTAATCATGTCCAGTTGCTGCTGGTCGAGTTGCACATTCAGGAAATTCATAATTAGGTGGTTATATCCCCTGAGTTTCCCCTGAAGCACACTCTTTACGACTCTTGCTTTGTCTTCTTCCTTGTCATTCAAAACAACCAAAGAAGAAGAAGAAGAAGAAGAAGAAGAAGAGAAAGGAGGAAGAAGAGGAGGAGGAGCAGGAGAAGGAGGAGGAGGAGGAGAAAGGAAAAAGAAAGAAAAAGAGGGAGAGACATGAGGGGAAAAGGGAAATTGGAATAAAATTTTAAATCATGACACCTCTAAAATAATATGGTCTTATGACTGCTGGCTCTCTCTTAAAAAGAAACCACACGCACACACACAAAACACAGCCACAGTATGTGTATATATTAGTGTGTGTGTGTGTGTGTGTGTGTGTGTGTGTAGTTTTCAGAAACATTCAAAAAAGGTTAAAAGAGTTAAAAACATTTCAAAATGGTGTTCTTAAAAATTATGTTCTGTAAGGTTCACCTGCCCCTGCTCATGTTTTTATCTCAAAGAGTGTGGATTTAAGATCAACTGGTACTACATGGACTTCAAGGTTTAAATTTTAACATTTCATTTCATTTATTTTATTTTTAAGTTTATTTATTTTTGAAAAAGAGAGAGAGAGATAGCATGAGTCGGGGAAGGGTAGACAGAGAGGAGGCAGAGAATCCCAGGGTTCGAACTCACTAACTAAGAAGTCAAGAGTTGGATGCTTAACCGACTGAGCCACCCAGGAGCCTTTCGTTTTATTTTATAAAATTTCATATTATTTTAATAAATTTTACACATTTCCTTATTCTGTCTGCTTCTCTCCCACCCTCCACCTTTGGACTTGTTTGATAACACAATGTTGGAATTTGTAGTTTAGGTGTTTATCAATCCCTTACTGATTAATAGCATGTTTCTTATTCTATATTGGAAGATCTGACTTTTTTTATTTTATTTTTTTAATTTGGTTTAGTAATCTCTACCCCCAGCGTGGGGCTAGAACTCGTGACCCTAAGATCAAGAGACACATGCTCTATGGACTGAGCTGGCCAGGCAACCCCTGAAGATCTTTTAGTGTATAGTTGGGAACAGCGGGGTTTCTTAGGATCTTTAATTCCTTATGAGGCAGTTTTAGAGAAAATAAGGAAAGAGAAAATGCTCCATGAGACAAACTGTGGTGAGGAATATGAATCATTATTTTCCTAATAATCTTATACTACTAACTGTTAATTCATCGATCTAATTGAAATAAACAGAGGTTCAAGTTAAGTGCTACATGCTAATTAAGCAAAATTAAAATCAAACAGAATTCTTCAAAAAGCAAGCCATAGAATTATCATATGATCTAGTAATTTCACTTCTAGATACCCAAAAATATTGAAACTAGGCACTTAAACAAATATTTGTACACGAATTTTCATAGCAGCACTATTTTCAATAGTCCAAAGGTGGAAACAATCCAAATATCCAGCAATGGATGAACGGATAAACAAATTGGGGCACATGCATACAATGGGATATTATTCAGCCATGAAAAGAATGAAGCCCTGATCCACGCTAAAAGTTGGAGGTATCTTGAAAACATGTTAAGTGAAAGAAACCAGACACAAAAGTCACATACTGTATGATTCCATTTTTATGAAGTATTCAGAATAGGTAAATCTATAGGACAGAAATCAGATCGGTAGTTACCAGGGGCTGAGGGAAGGGGAGATTAGGGAATAACTGCTTACTGGATACAGAATTTCATTTTGGGGTGATGCAAATGTTTTGAAACTGGGAACCTGGGTGGCTCTGTCTGTTAAGCTGCCTACTCTTGATTTCGGTTCGGGTCATGATCTCACACTTTGTGAGATCGGGCCACGCATCGGGCTCTGTGCTGACAGCACGAAGCCTGCTTGGGATTCTCTCTCCCTCTCTCTCTGCCCCTTCTCTCTGAACATGTGCTCGCGGGCGCTCTCTCTCAAAATAGATAAAATAAACTTAAAAAAAAGAAAATGTTTTGGAACTGGATGGAGGTGCTGGTTACCCAAAATTGTGAATGTACTAAATGCCACTGAAGTGTTCATTCTAAAATGGTTAATTTTAGGGGCGCCTAGGTAGCTTAGTCAATAGAGCCTGCAACTCTTGATCCTGGTATTATAAATTCCAGCCCCAGGTTGAGTATAGAGATTACTTAAAAATAATAAATTCTTAAAAATAAATGAATAAAATGGTAAATTTTATGTTGTGTGAATTTCACCTTAAAAAAAGCAACAGTAGAGAAAGAAAGAAAGAAAGAAAGAAAGAAAAAAGAAACATAGTGCATGTTTTCTCTAAGATCCCATTACTTCTTGGAGGCTACAAAATTTGAAGTTCTTAACAAAGTTGTACGAAGGGCCACAATCTGGCAAAACAATCTAGCTGTGCTTCATTTTCTCAAAAGCTAATTTAAAATGTTAATTCATATATTAAAAAACAAAACTTATTTTTTTTTTTAAATTTTTTTTTTAAATTTTTTTTATTTATTTTTTTGAGACAGAGAGAGACAGAGCATGAATGGGGGAGGGTCAGAGAGAGAGGGAGACACAGAATCGGAAGCAGGCTCCAGGCTCTGAGCCATCAGCCCAGAGCCTGACGCGGGGCTCGAACTCACGAACCGTGAGACCGTAACCTGAGCCGAAGTCGGACGCTCAACCGACTGAGCCACCCAGGCACCCCAAAAAACAAAACTTATAAACATAGCAATAATCATTTTCATACATTTTTTTCTCTAAAAATAGGTTCTCATGTGACTTATAGGTGCATTCTGGGCTTCACTTCCAAATTCTACACCCGATCTTTCTATAATGTACATGTGAAACCAATACATTACTGAAGGTTAATATAAATTCAGCGTTTCTCCATTAAGTGATATCTCCTCATATCAAACAGAAACACTTCCTCCTCCAGAAACCCTCTCTACCCCTCCTTAATTTCACTAAATCCAATTGGTAACAGAGGAATTCTAGTCCAGTCTTTTCTTAAGGAATATGAGAGCTTAACGTAGAAAAAGGGCAGTAGCATTTCAGATTAAATTATTTTCTTCCCAAAATTCACAAATAAAATTATAGAAAAATAAGACAATACACATCAGCTAAAGAATAAAATGGGTGAAGTTAGGCAGGAGAGATTTTCTCAGCCCCGGGGACTGTGCACATTCTTTCTGGCTCTCAGGTAGAGCTAGCCAGGTAGACCAAGTCTTCTCTCCTGGGAGACTGTAAACTGGGGCACAGACAGACTTCCTTCTGCTGTCTTAACAGGGCTGACAGTCTGCCTGATGTCACCATGTGTGTCCTCGTGGGCAGAGGCTTCCAGGCAGGCCACGATTCACTGAACTGTCACTGGGTGACATATAACAGCAGCTGGAGCTGAGCCTTGATGAGCAGATCACTAGAAACCAAGCAGAGAGAGGAGAAACAAGCTGAACGTGGCTCTCTATGAATTAGACTTACTGGAGGGCAGAGAATGTAACTTAAACTTGAACAGAAAAGGTAATGCAAGTACCTAATGAGATCTAAGGGGTACAGAGAACAGACTTCCCGGATTTAAAAACAACAAAAACATGATTTTTAAATTTAAAATCACTGGTGAAGGGGCACCTGGGTGGCTCAGTCAGTTAAGCGTCCAGCTTCCTACTTCGGCTCAGGTCATGATCTCACAGCTTGTGAGTTGGAGCCCCATGTCAGGCTCTGTGCTGACAGCTCAGAGCCTGGATCCTGCTTCAGGTTCTGTGTCTCCCTCTCTCTGCCCCTGCCCCGCTCATGCTCATGCTCATACTCTCTCTCTCTCTCTCTCTCTCTCTCTCTCAAAAATCAAAAAAATAAAAAGCATTAAAAACATAAAAATAAAATCAGTGGTGAAGAAATTGGTAACTGCTGAAATCCAACTAGTCAGTCGCCTGGAAACTGGATGCAAGACATGTTACAGGCTCAGAGCAAAAAAATGTAAATCATAAGTAGAGAGATGAAAGAGAGGTTTAAGAAAACTGACACGAGAATATTTGGAGTCCCAGAAGGAGAAAATGAGGCACATGAAGGAGAGGGCATATTTAAGCAAAACAAAATGAAGCATATAAAAAAGATTTTTTGGGGTTGAAGAAAGGACCCCAAGTTTCAGGCAGGAATGATAATTATGGCAATTTTTTCATTTATATAGATAGATAGATAGTTATAGATACACATATACATTTATCTATATTTGTAGATGTATTAGATTTATTTATATGTGTATATACACACATATATGGCTAGCTGTATCCTGGTAAAATTTTTGAACTCCAAAGGTAAAGTAAAAAATCTCATTCTTTCTGTGTAGAAGCTTGTAGGTTATTTATAGAAGAAAAAGATTACATTGTTACTGAAATTCTCCTTCGCAACACTGGAAGCTAGAGCACAAAGGAATACATTTCCAGCTTAAAAATATACCTCACTTGTTAGGGTACAAGAGAGATGTTTGTAGATATGTGTGAATTCAGAGAAGTCGCACATCTCATTACTCATCTGGGAAAAATACTAGAAAAACACTTTAATCATAATACTTAAAAAAAAAAAAAACCCAAACAAATAAAACAGAGACTTGACCAGGAGAGAACACTATAGTGAGTCTTGAGTTTGTGATAACTAATTGAAAATGAACGAACAAGGATTGACTTGGGAATGTGTAATGTAAGTACTAAATAAAGACCCTAGAAATAGAGAAGTGTACTAAAAAGGAAGCTTCCAAGAATAATCTTGGATTCAAAGAACTAAATGACCTCAGCAAAACTAAAGAATGGTGAGGAGGAGCATGAGGAGGAAGGAAGCACAAATATTCCCAAGGCTTTATCTCTTGGGAGGGGAGTGAGGAGGAAATTGCAGTAGATGCCTTCTTCCAGTTGTGTGTCGTGGGTGGGGAGTGGTAGTGGGCTAATAAAACCTCTCAGTCAGGGGAAAGTTGGTGTCGGTCTTTTTTTCATGCACTACCAGGGAAATATTGGTTTGGTTTTCTATGAGGGCTGGGAAAGGCAAGTAACCATTAACACAATGTAAAAGGAGAGTTAACTCTCAAAGCAGGTGTTATAATATTAATACTATGGAACATGGAATTGAAGTTTAAAATCTCTAAACAGAAAAAAGAGGGACCCTATATAATGATAAAAAGCATAATTTATGAAGAAAATAAAACATTGCTAAGATTATTTTTTAAGTAGGCTCCATGCCCAACGTGGGGCTTCAACTCACAGTCCTGAGATTAAGAGCCTCATGCTCTACTGACTGAGCCAGCCAGGTGCCCCAACAATACTAAGTTTTTATGCAAATAGCAGCTAAACAAAATTTTAAAATGTTAAAAACGCCAAGTGCCAACTGTTACATAAAATATATAATATTTTATATGAGCCAAAAATACTTAAGTCTATAAGCAAAAGACTTGAATATCAGGATTGACTAGTTCTGATAGATGATAGATACATACATACATACATACATACATACATACATAGAGGTAGACAGACAGAAAAAGACATAGACGAATTAAATAATATAATCATTATGCTTGCTTTATATAGATATGCTCATCCTCATTACTTATGGATTCTGTTATTGGTGGATTTGCCCATTCGCTAAAATGCATTTAAAATTCATTGCTAAAATGCAACCCTCAAATCAATATTTGCGACAGTTCTGCAGTCATTCACAGACATGTGGCAGAGTAGCAAAAGATTTGAGTTGCCTGATGGCCACATTCACAGCTGAAGTCAAACAAGGTGACGCTGCCTTCTTGTTTCAGCTTTCGTATTACAAGCAAGAACCTTTTCCCCAGGATATTTAGTGTCATGTTTTTCATATTTTTATGCTTTTTGTTGGTGAGTTCACTGTTTCAAATGGCTCCCAAGCATAGTGTTGAAGTGCTGTCTAATGTCCTAAGCACAAGAAAGCTGGAATGTGCCTTATGGAGATACTACACTTGGTACATACATTCCATTCAGACCTGAGTTATTGTGCTGTTGGCTGTGAATTCAATGCTAATGAATCACAAATACACACTAAATAATGTCTTTCAACAGAAACGCATATAAAGGAAGGTTATATACTGATTGGTTGACAAAAACGTTGTTGGCTCATAGGAGCCCAACCCTGTTTTTGCCCTAGAAGCAATGGTTGTGTGTTCACGGTCACTTTATAGAACGTAGTTACTGTACTGGGAATAATGAGAATCACCTGTATATGGATTTAGAGCGAACTTTCAGCTCCTCAAACATAGAATAGCCATTTTTTTAATATTCCATGGAAGATTTCTAAAAATTATTATGTGTTTTCCCTTAAAGAACACCTAATTATGGTTTTCTGGTCATAATTCAGCAAATTTAGAAATAAATAAAAATGATACAAAAACCTTAACTTCATCGGAATCAAGAAGTACATACCTACATAGCTTGCTCCTAAATTCAAAAAAATATTAAAAACTGTCAAAAAAGCAATGAAAAATTTAAGATTATCTAGAAAGTAATGAAAATAATATTTCCTACCAAGGCATATAGTACTTGGTAAAAGCTCCATTCACAGAAAAGAGTAATACCCTTAAATTTTTTATTATTAAAGAATAAAGATGTTAGGGACACCTGGGTGGCTCAGCTGGTTGAGTGTCTGACTCTTGATTTTAGCTCACGTCATGATCCCAGGATTTTGGGATCAGGTCCCATGTCCGGCTCTGCCCTGAGCGTGGAGCCTGCTTAAGATTCTCTCTCTCTCCCTCTGCCCCTCCTCCCTGTTCGTGCTCTCTCTCTCTAAAGAAAATAAATAAAAATAAAAAATAAAGAAAAAAGATGTTAAAACATAGAAATTTTAGAATATTTACAAAAATTAGAAAAAAAAAGCTAAAGAAAAAAAAAAAAAAACTAGGAAGGGGGAATTAAGAAAGACAAGGCCTGAAAATAAAGAAATAGGAAATAAAAAGAGTACAAAGAACAAAAAGCTCAAAATCAGTTGATGTGAATGACATACAAAAGGAGAAACAATTTTCATTTGAGGTTGAGGAATGCAGGGAGAACCAAAAATATACAAGATTGTCAATGACAAAGAGCACGTAAGTACAAATACCAAAGAGAAGAAAAGAAATAAGACATTATGTGCAACTCTCTAAAAATCTGATATTTGAAACCTAACAAACGATATAATAATTAACTCAAATAAAGACAGGAAAGTTGAATAAACCATTTTTAAGTAGGCTTCACACCCACTGTGGGGGTTGAACTCACAACCCCAAGATCAAGACATGAGCTGAGACCAAGAGTCCAGTGCTTAACTGACTGAGCCACCCAGGCATCTCAAATAATCCAAAGTTTTTAGAAGTGATTTAAGATCTAGCATTTACAAAAGCAACAGGATCAAGCATCTTCATATCTGAATTCTAGCAAAACTTTAAAGTAAATAATTGCAAGACGATTTAAACTGTTCCTGATCTTAGGGGCTCCTGGGTGGCTCAGTCGGTTAAATGTCCGACATCGGTTCAGGTCATGACCTCACGGTTCATGATTTCGAGCCCCATGCCGGATTCTGTGCTGACAGCTCTCAGCTCGGAGCCTGGAGGCTGCTTCACATTCTGTTTCTGTCTCTCTGCCTCTCCCCTGCTCAAGTTCTGTCTGTCTGTCTGTCTGTCTCTCTCAAATACAAATAAGCATTAAAAAAATTTATGAAACTGTTCCTGATCTTAGAAAAAAATATAGGAAAGCACTCTACTTAATCTGATGAAGACAGGAAATTTTTAATACCAAAACCCAGTAAAGAGAGTGTCAAATAATAATCCATGTGACCAAGCAGGGTTTGTTCCAATAGTGCAGTCACCCTCACTAAACCCAACAACATAATTTTTGTTCTTTTTCATTTGAAATCATGTCCAACTCGCAGAACAGGACAAGAACAGTGAAAAGAACTTTCATGTACCTTTCACCCAGAGACACTTTTCAAATTTTGCCAACTCTTCCAGTAATGCACTTTATAGGAAAAAGATCCACCCAGTGCCGTGCGCTGCACGTAGCTTTGTCTCTAATCTCTTCAGATTGGGAACAGGTCCTCGGCAATCTCTTGACTCTCATGACCTTAACATTTCAAAGACATCACAGGCCAGCTATTTTGTAGACTCTCCCAGTTTGGGCTTGTCTGATGTGTCTTCACGATTACATGTGGATTATGCATCTTTGGCAGGAACAGCACAGAGTGATGTGTGATGTTGCATCCCCTTGGGTGGTATTCGATGTTGATCTGCCCACACCTGATAGTTTGCTTACCAGAGAAAGGTGGCATTGCCTAGACTTCTCCACTATAGAATTTCTCTTTTTCTCTTTGTAATTAATACATTCTTTTGCAGGAAGATACTCAGATAACTAGTAAATATCCTGTTCCTTGTCCAACTTTCACTTACTAGTTTCTTGCAATGCTTTTGTCTAGATTGTTTATTTTTGTGATGATGGTTAAGTGGAGAATTTGATAATTTCTTCTACATTTATTGGTTAGCATTCTACTGCGAGGAAGAGCTTTTCTTCTGATTTGTTTATTTATTTATTTATTTGTATCAGTGTAGACTAAAGAATTCCTATTTTACTCAATGGTTTACCATCCCTTACTGTTATTTATTTTGATGATCAGATTGTTCCATATTTTGTCCAGTGGGATCACTCACAAGCCTGTTTCTATGTCTCTCGGGCAGATCCATATCTTTCTATGATCGTACCCTTATATTCTCTCATAGCAAGATGTGCCAGCCTTATCTTTTATTTTGCTGCATTGGCCTTGAAATCAGTCATTTCCCTAGGAAAGCATGATTTGCTTTAAAAGAAAGTTTTTTAGAAGCCAAGATCTGGGTAGTAGGTGTGGCTTATTGCTACTGAGATATCACTATATCACTGTGTCTAGGTTATCTAAGTGGACAGAGCTAGGAAATACACAGAATAAAATCACAACAATGAGATACCACTTCGAATCCACTAAAATGACTGTCATGAAAAAGACAGCTAATATCAAATGTTGGAGAGGCAATGGAGAAACTGGAACCCTTATCAATTGATGATGGGATGTAAAATGGTATAGTCACTTTAGAACAAAATTTGGCAATGTCTAAAAAGATTAAATACAGAGTAACTATAAGTCTCAGCGATTCCACTTCTAGATATATGGCCAAGAGAATTGAAAACCTGTCCACCAAAATCTCACATGTGAATGTTCATAGCAGTATTGCTCATAATAATGGCCAAAAAGCAGAGACAATCCAAATGTCAATCAGCTGATGAATGGATAAAAAATATGGTGCATCTGCACCATGGAAAGTTATTTGGCAATAAAAAGGAATGAAGCACTGATAAATGCCAAACCATGGATTAACCTGTGTAGTGAGTTGAATGGTGGCCTCCCCAAAATATTGTCCTCATCTTTGTTTCTGGAACCTGTGAGTGTTACCTTATTTGGAAAAAGACTCTTTGCAGATATAATTCATTTACAGATCTCAAGAAGAAGAGAACATCCTTTATGCAAGTGGGCCCTGAATCTAATGACAAGGGAGTGACAGGTGTCCTTACAAGAGAAAGGCAGGAGATTTGAAAGACACACATACACAGAAGAAGGTGAGATTAAGACCGAGACAGAGAAGGGAGTGATGTGGCCACTAGCCAAGGAATGCCAGCAGAAGCTGTAAGAGGCAAAGCAAGATTCTCCCTGCGAGCCTCCAGAGGGAGTGCAGCATTGCTGATAACTTGATTTTGGACTTGGCCTCCAGAATTGTGAGACAATGAATTTGTTTTAAGCCACCTGGCTGGCAGTAATTTGTTGTGCCAACCTCAGGAAACTAATACCACCTCAATAATATTAAACTAAGAAAATGAATCCAGAAATAAACAAACAAAAAACACGTACTGTATGATTCTGTTTATATGAAAATTTCCGAAAAGGCAAATATGTAGTCAGAAAGATCAGTGGTTGCCAAGAGCTGAGATCAAAGAAGGGATTGACTGAATGGGCAGAGGCAACATTTCAGGGTGAAGAAGATGTTCTGGAAATGTATGGTGGTGGTGGACGTACAATTGTATAAATTCATTAAAAACAACAAATTGTACACTTACGTTGCACTTCAATAAAACTATTATAAAAAATAAAAAGTGAAAAATTTAGATATATATTTATGAAAAATTTTTAACACTTATTTATTTTTATGAGACAGAGAGACAGAGAGTGAGCAGGGGAGGGGCAGAGAAAGAGGGAGACACAGAATCCGAAACAGGCTCCAGGCTCTGAGCTGTCAGCACAGAGCCCAACGTAAAACGGAGGGCTCGAACTCACAAACTGCGAGATCGTGACCTGAGCTTACCGCTGGCCACTTAACTGACTGAAACACCCAGGCGCCCCTAGGTATATATTAGACAAAGAAGGAGAAGAACTTATATAAAGAAAACTGAAAAATCATTTTTCTCCCTCCATGGGTATGGCAAGCATTGTTAACTAAGATAGGAAATCCTAAAGTATATTTCTATATGTCATATCAACATATATTTATTTTAAAAATTTGTAAAATTTTTGGCCAAGGATGCCATAAATTATATGAACTGAGAAAATAATATATTTGAAGAAAATTATCAGAAGCTGACAAAACACGAATTTTTTCTGATAATGCAAGCTAATCTTAGATGTTAATAAGAAAATGGCAAACAATCCAAAAGAAAAATAGGCAAAGAATATGAAAAGCAAAGACAAATGGTCAATAAATAGATGATAGATAGATAGATAGATAAAATAAGTATATGCATAAACTGAAGCACGATGAGAGAATGCAGATTAAAGCATCAATCAGGTATCATTTTCTACTCCATCAAAGTGGGGAAATTATAGAGCAATAGTATCTATTGTTGGTGGGAATACGATTAAGAGTAACAATCTCCTATTTCCTGTGGAAATACCTCAAACTGTTATCGGGCCATTGGAAAGCAATTTGGTAATGCACTAATGTAAGATACAGACACATTTTCGCCCCATTCTTAGATGGTAATTTCACAGAAACGAAGGATCAGCACATGTGAAATATGTACAAGGATGCTTATTTTATAGCATTGTCCATAGAGGTGGCAAATTAGAGGGGAAAAGGAAAATGCACCTCAATGGAGAAACTTGTTCAAACAGTCACGCTATATCCACAACCACACTGAAAAAGATAGAGATAGCAAGTTAGAGAAAGAGATACTAGTTGAGTTAGAAATTCTTTCAGGCACTACTGCCTGAGAAAAGCAAGTTGTAGAGAAGTATGTAAAATTTTTTTAAGGTATGTATTTATGCATATATGTGTATGAATATGTGAGTGTCTTTTGCATCTGTCCCTCATAAAAATACCATTTCCTATTATACTTAATAACGGATATATGAGATGCTTCTTTGAGGCCAGATGAATATCCTGTTCCCCAAATGGGTTTCATTCAGTGCATTTTGTATCCTGGCCCAAATGAATTAATTACATTAGGTAGTTACAAATGAATCTTTTATTTTGTATAGAATAAACTTTATTGGTGCACCTGGGTGGCACAGTCAGTTAAGTGTCCGACTCCAGCTCGGCTCAGGTCACTATCTCACGGTTTGTGAGTTTGAGCCCTGCATCGGGCTCTGCACTGGTGGCATGGAGCCTGCTTGGGATTCTGTCTCTCATTCTCTCTGCCCCTCCCCAGCTTGTGCTCTCATTCTCTCTCTCTAAATAAATAAGTAAACTTTAAAAATAAAATAAAATTAGGGGCGCCTGGGTGGCTCAGTCGGTTAAGCGGCCGACTTCAGCTCGGGTCATGATCTCGCGGTCTGTGAGTTCGAGCCCCGCGTCGGGCTCTGTGCTGACGGCTCGGAGCCTGGAGCCTGTTTCCGATTCTGTGTCTCCCTCTCTCTGACCCTCCCCCGTTCATGCTCTGTCTCTCTCTGTCTCAAAAATAAATAAACGTTAAAAAAAATTTAAAAAAATAATAATAAAATAAAATAAAATTAATTTTACTGAAATACACTGAATCATTTTTAAAACCCTGTTTTTGTTCCCTGGTGGGTTTTGAAGTTTGAATGATCTACACAATGGCTTCCTTTCTTTTTGTCTTGGCCTGTGAAGACTCAAAGCAAATAGACTTACTTCATGCTTACTCATTATCTCCATGACCAAACTGAATACAGTTGATGTTTTCTGTTTTCTCTCAGTCGATCTGACACTTCCAGGGAAAAAACCTATAACATATTAGCCAATGGGACAGGTAAATTATGCTTTCGATTTTGGCACCTTCATCAGCAGTATAGATTAGTAAAACTGACCAGAATAAAGTTTTATTATTCTAGGTTCTATTTTTCTGCACTTGACAGTTTCTTTTTGAAGTTTCTGCCAAAGCCTCATTCAATGATATTACCCACAAGTAGTGTTTTTCTGAGTATGACATTCAAAATCTGTCTCTATAAAATAAATTAGGACATTCACAATACTGCACTTTTACTGTCTGGTTTTTGATGTTAAATACTTAGAGTCTTTGAAAATGAAGTAGACCCTTCTGAGTACAAGTGACTAGTACAACGGAAATCTATTTCAGTTCGCAATGCTTCATCTAAAATCATTTTTCGAGAGAATCACCATGTGCATGAAAAAGCTTTAAAGTTTGTTTGAATGATAAGGTTTATGTTTTTTTTTTTTAATTTTATTTAAATCCAAGTTAGTCAACATTAGGTGTAATAATGGTTTCAGGAGTAGAATTTAGAGATTCATCACTTAGGTAAGGTTTATGTTATATTGCTCTATTAAAGATTCATCTGAAAAGAATCAGGCTAGGTAACTTTTTGCTTAGAATGAGACAATAGAACCTAAATCCCATGCTGGTTTTTTTCCCAAAGGGTAATTTTTTGGGTTTTTGAAGTAATATGGAAACCCTTAGCACAGACTCCTAGACCCCTTAGTGTTTTATCAAATAAAAATACAGAATTACAAAGTAAATTTTTTAATCATAAAGTTTCACACAACGTACTCTAGTTTTTAAAAACTTTTTAAGTGTTTATTTTTGAGAGAGCACGCACACGCATGAATGGAGGAGGGGCAGAGAGAAAGAGGGAGACAGAATGCGCAATAGGCTTCAGGCTCTGAGCTGTCAGGACAGAGCCTGACACAGGGCTCAAACTCAAGAACCACGAGGAAATCATGACCTGAGCCAAAGTCAGACGCTTAACCAACTGAGCCACCCAGGCGCCCCACACAATGAACTCTATTTAGAAGCATTAAGAAGTCTCACTAAGGGATTAGGTGAATAACTATTTGAACACCATGAAAAAAATTTTTTTGCTTTTTCTCTAATTTGAACTGAAGGTGATTGTACGTCCATAGAGTTACACAAAAGCAAACATTTTCATATCTCAGAATGTTGCAGGGGCTAAAATGAAGAACTCAGCTTCAGAGATTTGAATTCTGGTCCCAACTCAGCTATGTGGCGATATCTGAAGGCTATGGCTTGCTAGATTGTAAAAAGAGGTAGTTGAATTAGGTGGAAAGATTATAATCTCTTTTCATGTTAAAAATTCTATACTCTTAAGGTCAATGAAGCTTGGGTACATATAAAAATGGCACCAAGTGACTCATTGATTCAAAAAATATGCATTGAGCACATATTACATGCCAGGTATTTGTTCTAGGCACTGGGAATACAAATAACCTACCCTTTCAAATATGGAAGAAATATAAATATAGCCAGTTAATATAACAGGCATCGAATAAATCTTGACTAAGACATGTTATACACATTCTACTGTTATACCATTTCACTGTACCACCATTTCACTGAAACCACTCTTGTCGTCAGTGACCTCCATGTTGCCAAATCTAATCACCAGTTCAGTTTTCAGTTTGATACGTCTATAGCATTTGACCCAGCTAATCATTCTCTTCTCCTTGGAGCATTTCCAGGAGTTGCTTGCCAGGACGCCATTCCACGATTCTGCTATTATAATAGCTGTTTCTTTTCCATTTTCTTTGCTGTTTCTTTCCATCTCTCTTAATCACTAAGTGTTGGAGGGCTTCAAAATCCATCACTGGGTCTCTTTTATTCTCTATTTACACTTACTTCCTGGCTGAATTTTATCCAGTCCTATGGATTTAACTACTACTGACAACTTCCAAATCTATATACTCTACTTCTTCCCTGAGCTCCAGAATCACATACCAAGTATGTATTTGACAACTCTAATTGGAAGAAAATCCAAATGCCACTCTCCCCCTTGCTCACTCTGAGACTCTGAGATTTACATGAGGAGATGCGGGGGGGGGGGGGAGTGTATTTGGGGCCGGTACCTGTGATGGATGGGGATGAAGGAGGCAGCACTGAGAAGTGGGAGAAAGCCGAACTACTAAGGCAGTGACGACAGAGTCCTCAGCTGATCCTACAAGGAGCATTAGAGCTGGGATGGACCCTCAGAATTGTTCCAGTTGAGGCAAAAGAGATCTGAACCACTGCATGAGCCAGTTATTGGATGCAGGCTACCCCCAGGAGGGACATAACCTTGAGCAAGGCAGTTTCCTCCTACAGAGAGCAGGTCCTGGAGAGAACTCAGCTGTGACCTGTCAGCTGCCAATATTCACGGTAGCTGGCGGGTAGGAGTCGGGGGGGAGGGGGCAGGAATGAATGTCTCCCCCGGTAGGAGGACCTAGGTAGTGCAGTTTTTGCTATAAACACCCAGTATCTGGTAGCATCTCATACTCCTCAATTTACCTCCCTTATGCAGCTTTATTTTTTTCTCAAAGTGTAGGCTATATGTTTTACTCATTTGTTTGCTTGTAGATCCCTGCTAGAATAAAACACCACGAGAGCAGAAGCTTTCTTTCCCTCTTTCTTTTTTAATCCTATATCCCCAGCATCTAGAAACAGTGCCTGGAACAGAGTTAGGCGCTCAATAAAGACAACCAATGAGTGAATAAATGCACCACATACTTGCTATATTCTAGAAACTATGCTGTGTTTTGGCATTACAGAAGTGAACAAGACAGGCTCAGTCACTACCCTCACAGAGCTCACAGTCTAGAAGAAATTATATACATATATAGCAGACATAGATCAAATACGCATGTGTCTACTATATTTTTAAAAGTGCAATCACAGCCAGATGCTATTATATAGTATTTTACTAATCTATCTAGTTTCAGCCCATCTGATAGTCCATCATATAAAACTTTTTACTGAATGACAATGTCAGAAGACTATAAAAAGAGTGGAAACTTTAGTTAGAGAGTTATTTATTGCTCCGGCTAGATTTCAGAAAGAAAAGTTAGATAACTGGGACACATCTTTTGCCCAATTTAGGAGGAAAGAAATAAGGGACAAAATAGGAGCAAGACAAGCTCAGAGAAAATGAATACTTACTTTTCACTGGAATTTTTATTAACCAACATCCTGTTTTCTAAAACGCTGGAGAGCAAGGCTATAATTGTATCTAAATAGATAAGGGGTAAAATGTTCTGTAATGAATGGATAATTTATAGTCACTTTGTACATAGAAATACAATTTTTCCATTACTTTAGTTTCAGGGACAGCTGAAATGTAATAAGGACTAGGAAATAACACTTCAGTTTCTATGTCATCATTGCAGAATCATATGCTCATCTTTTTATTTTTTAATTTTTTTAATGCTTATTTATTTTTGAGAGAGACAGAGACAGAATATGAGTGGGTTAGGGGCAGAGAGAGAGGGAGACACAGAATCCAAAGCAGGCTCCAGGCTCTGAGCTGTCAGCACAGAGCCCGATGCGGGGCTCGAATGCATGACATGTGAGATCATGACCTGGGCCGAAGCTGGACACTCAACCGACTGAGCCCCCAGGCACCCCCATATGCTCATCTTTTAAAAAGCAGATTATCTCCCTAAAAGTTATGTTTTCTGCTTTCTATACGCAGCCATATTTTATTTCCATTCACAACCAACTAAGTCGTTTTGCCTTTTAGAGCAAGATGAATCCTGTTGCTCCCTGAGTGTATGTTATTTGAAATGTGAAAGCCTTTCACTCTGTGTTTTCTGTGTACTGGTGAACAGGAACAACCAACATTTAAATTCTTGGTTTGTTGTAAACGAGGTATTTTGGCATTTCTAGAATAACTTGTGTGCAAAATCTCAAATTGTTCTATATTTACGAGTTCACTAGTCTCTGCTTCCTTGCACATTACTGTCACAATGCAGAAGTATAAACTGGATCTGCATGAGTTTATGTGCCTCTCTTCTCTGCATTACTTTATCCTAGAAGCAATGTAAGCCTTGACAAGAATAAACATTTCTATCTTACAAGTGAAAAAAAGCAAGATTTTTTATGCTCATGGATAATAAAACCATTGATTTTCACTTCAGACAGCTTGACGTGGTCTTTTATTTATTTTTTATTTTTTTAACGTTTTTATTTGTATTTGAGACAGAGAGAGACAGAGCATGAGCAGGGGAGGGGCAGAGAGAGAGGGAGACATAGAATCCAAAGCAGGCTCCAGGCTCTGAGCTGTCAGCACGGAACCCGACACGGGGCTTGAACTCACAGACTGTGAGATCATGACCTGAGCTGAAGTTGGACGCTCAACTGACTGAGCCACCCAGGTGCCCAACATGGTCTTTTATTAAAATAAATTCCAGGAGTGCCTGGGTGGTGCAGTCGGTTAGGTGTTCGACTCTTGATTTCAGCACAGGTCATGATCTCACTATTCCTGGGATCAGGCCCTGAGTTGGGCTCTGTGCTGAGAGCATGACAGCTGATACCTGCTTGGGATTCTCTCTCCTCCCACCCCTCTGCCCCTCCCCTGCTCATGCTCTCCATCTCTCTCTCTCAAATAAATAATATAAAATAAGTTCTAGATTTCTGACGAATACCTTAACTGTCAATTTCATATTAATTTGTTGAGATGTCACCTCTATTCCTGGATATCTTTTAGGGAAGAGTAGACAACTATTAGCCTGGTTGTCATAGTGTGCAGATCCAGTTTAGTTCTATCATTGCTTTGACGACTGATGGTTAATTAGATGGCAAGGTCCTTAGAGCAGGTCCTACAGAGCACACCAAATATCGGAACTCTACAAATTATTTTTGTTGATAATAAATTAATCCTCCTTTCACAATTAGAGGTGATACTTGAGTACCTCTAAGCACAAAAGGGCTGCTGCACCCCTCAATTTTAGAGTTAACAATATTTGATAAGGAGGTAAAGAGCCATGGATAGTTAGGCAGTACAGAATCTTACAAAGGGAAGTGACAGGAAATGATCTCTTACTATGAACTCAAATGAGTGTCAGGTGTGGCAATTCTAACTTGTCTGAAATCTCACACACCATTGCACCTGTGTCTGCCTCACTTTCTCTGTATCTCTCTCTCTCTCTCTCTCTGTCTTCTTTTTCTTCCTTTTTTAGATATTTATTTATTTATTTATTTATTTATTTATTTATTTATTTATTTTGAGAGTGGCTGAGACACCACCGGTGGGGGAGGGGGGGTGGGCAGAGAAAGAGAGAGAGAGAGAGAGAGAGAGAGAGAGAGAGAATCCCAAGCAGGTTCTGCACTGTCAGCACAGAGCCTGATGCGGGGCTTGAACCCATGAAATTGTGAGATCATGACCCGAGCCCAAATCAAGAGTCAGACGCTGAACTGACTGAACCATGCAGGCGCCCCTCCCTGTCTCTCTTCTGTTCATCTCTCACTATCTCATCCTTTATTTGCTTTCTTTGAGCTTCCCTGCTTCTTCCTTCTTTTGTGCATTTTTCTTCCTTTTCCTGACCCCAGCTTGCTCATGTGCACTGACGAGAAAATATATTTGAAGTATATATTTTAGGGTTTCTAATATTTTTCCTACAAAAATTTTATTTTTCTGTTAACTTTATTTTTCAGTTTTGGAAACAGAAGAGTAAAATTCTATAAATTTCTTCATTTAAAAGCTTTTCAATTATGTCTAGATTTTGGCTTTTATGGGCTGGTGTAGTTTAAGTTGAAAGGAAAGATTACTTACTCCAGGTTTGGTTATTCCTCTAAGAATAGAACCCTGCCCATAATATGTGTCCAATAAGTGATTTTTGGATGAATGCTCAATGTCCAAAATTAAATTCTTACTAGGATACTCAGTAGGTGCTCTTGGTAGCATGAAGCATCCCCGAGGCATGGATACGCATTTAAGACATAAGCCTGAGTGGGGCAGCTGGGTGGCTCAGTCAGTTGAGCGTCTGACTTTGACTCAGGACATGATCTCAATTCATGAGTTCAAGCCCCGCATTGTGCTCTGTGCTGACAGCTCCAAGCCTGGAGCCTGCTTCGGATTCTGTGTCTCCCTCACTCTCTGCCCCTCCCCCCCCCTCAAAAATGAATAAACATGAGAAAAAATTAGTAAGACGTAAAACCTGAGGGTGCTACTTATCTTTTTGCTTATCTACATATCCAAATCTTTGGTAATAGCCAGGTAGAGTTCCCCTGCATGAGATTTCTGTGTAACAATACCCAGAGGGGTTCTATCATCGGAAATCTTATGAACACTCAGAAACACAGGTTGAGAACTACATATACTATCTCCCATGCTTCTGTCCAGTGAACTCCAGAACAGTGCTTCTCAGACTGTACTGTGCAAACAGCTCACCTGGGGATTGTGTCAAGTTGCAGATTCTGGTTCAGTATGTCTGGGGCAGGGCTTGAGATGCTGAGTTTCCAACAAGCTCCCAGGTGATATTGCTGGGGCCGGTCGGTAGATTGCACTTCAGCAGCAAGGGTCTAAAGGTAATAGGGTTTTGTTACCACCCCTTGGTTCCTTCACGTTAAGGAACTGTTGATGAACCTCAGCTAGAAAGGGCCTGGCCTGTATTTTCTCCTGTCATCTGGCCTGTCCAGGGGTGTCTGTGTTTGCCTTAGGGTTTTGTTACTGATGACGTAGATTCCTTAGTATGGACTTGTTAACCCTGGGAACAATTGCTGGTTGCTAATTTGTGCACCATTTGGATGCTGGTTCTGGCAACCACATTCTCTGAAGCTTCAATTTTCTTTGTTTTGCTGGGGAGGTAAATGGTGAGAGAAGGGACAGGAAGAGTTATTTCTTGCTTTGTATGTAAGCTGCATAGCACTGTAATACTTTCTGTGTGATACCAGTGGTGATTTGGGACACTGCCCTCAAATAATATGAATTTCATGCATGTTATCTCCTTGAATTCTCACAGCAACTTGGTGATGTAGGTGGTATTAATATTATAATATCCATCTTAGAGGTGAGAAAGTGGAGATGTAAAGTAGTTCAAGAACTCCTACAAGGAGCTTCCTTTACTTACAAAGGAAGTAAACAGCAAAACTGGGGTTCACACCCTCATATGGTGACTCCAAGTCCAGTAGGAAGATGGACCGTCCAAGCTTTGGGAGTGTCTTTGGATCCCTACACATCCACAGATTTAATTTTCTTTGGTTGTTCATTGGCCTGCTCTCATATCTGCCCTCTTTCTACAGAGTTAGAGCAAGAACAACTTGATCCCCTTGACAGTCTGTTGACCTCAATTTGAGAAAGATCATTCCTTGGTTTTAAAAGAAACTGGAAGAGGGGCCTCTGGGTGGCTCAGTCGGTTAAGTGTCCAACTTTGGCTTAGGTCATGATCTTGCGGTTCACGAGTTCGAGACTTGCATTGGGCTCTGTGTTGACAGCTCAGAATCTGGAGCCTGCTTTGGATTCTGTCTCCACCTCTCTCTGTCCCTCTCCCTCTCTCTCTCTCTCTCTCTCTGTCTCTCTGTCTCTCAAAAATAAACATTAAAAAAATTAAAAATCATACAACAACAAAAATAAATTAAAAAAACAACACAGCTTTGTTTAAAAGAAAGTGGAAGAATATAATATGTAAGTGGAGAATAAGGAGGCAAAATTAAAATGAGGATAAATGCCGAGAAGTGGGGTTATCCTCTTCCCCAGTTTATCTCTTTCTCATCCTGTTTGTATTCTGCTACGGAATGGAAGACAGCTTTGTAGGTACTTAGACTCCTGACTTCTACCATTTTAGGAAAACTTATTTTTTTCAGTATTTTATTTTTATTTCTTTGTTTATTTTTTAAAGATTTTATTTTTATCAATAATCTCTACACCCAGCCTGGGGTCAAACTTATAACTTTGACATCAAGAGTCACAGGCTCTACTGACCGACCCAGCTAGGTACCCTTAAATTTATTATTCTTTGAGAGCTTTTCAGCATTTTATTAGGAAACAATTTTTCTACTGTAGTCAATGGTCAAGTTATTTGAAGTTTAGGATCCATAGTATTGCTCATATTCACATTAGACGCTATGCTTTGGGGTGACTGCATGCACAGGGGATATGATTGGTAGGAAAGTGAATGCTGCATTTGTATTCAGTGTTTTCTTTCTAAAAAATTTCAGAGGGAAAGAATCAGGCTATTGCTGCAATTACTACATTGATGTTTCCGTGGGGGCAAAAATGTAACTCACTACAAATTGGAAAGTGAAAAAAAAAAAAAAAAGGTTTAGCAAATTTCTCTTCAAACTATTTCTTAGAGCTCTCTAGAGCTCTCTAGTCTGCTCCACGAGCCGCTGGGATGAGGCATAAACTTGTCAGTTAAAGAGATTTTAATGTCTTTCAGTTAAAAACAGGCTCTTTGGTAATTTGTGTATTTTGGGTAAATATTCATTGTTTCTGGATACCCTCCCCACCACTCAGGTCTTCTTTTAATGGTCCTGGAGGTGAGGCTGGGAGAGGGGGTGCTGGTCCTTGAGCTCTCCTAGAGCTGTTGGATTAAAATAGGCCCTTGATGGCCTCCAGGATGATGGCCCTTATCCCTCCTGGTTATAGGCATACCCTGCTGACATCTGCCACTGAAATCTCTGGTTACGAAATTGGCATTCTCTTGATTCAGCCAAGGCCTAGACTATTGCTGGTGCTGCAGATCCTCTGGTTACGTCCAGAGCCAACATGGTTGGGAAAGCCCATTCTTACCCCAGGCCCCAGCAACCTCCTGGCTGGCCACTGGCTCTCTACTCGGTCATCCCTGACAAGGGTCATGTGGGAACTTCACATAGCAGCCAAGGGAGACCTTAGGGGCACTTCTCTGGCTTCTCACCACCTGGACCTGTTCCTCAGCTATTTCCAACCAGCCTGGATGGTGCCATGTTAAAGCTGGGTTTCTCCTAAGGAACTTGAAATCATCACAATGTGTATCCAAAAAAGTTAGGAAAGGGCCCCTGCTCTGGAAAACCTCTAAACATATCTGATTGTCTCCATTTCCCCATTTCTCATTATCTTGATCCAAAAGTAGGCATGGAGATGACTAGCCCATAGAGATTCTTGGTGACAATTAGAAAATGACGCTCCTCAGGTGAATATACCTTTGGGCCGGGCTGCAAAGCTTGGTGAGTGGAGAGACAAGGCCTGGAGAGACCTTCTTACTTGGTTCCTTTGCCAGGTATCTGGGTGCAGCAGGAGATTGCACAACCACTTGCAGTAGGTCTGGAGGAAGAAGCTAGAACCCAAATATCTGAATGCTTTCTTTTCTTCTCCCTCTCTTATCTTCTCAACTCCTCCCCAATGAGCCCCCACTTCCCCTTTCTCTTTAGGGAGTCACAAACTCCCTTTATGTCATATCCTGAGTTACCATTCTTATTGCTCATGTGAGATCCCTATGAACTGAACCTACTGTGTGTGGCTATCAAATCAAGTCTTGCTATGAACTAATTACCCCCCCCCCATGTAGTAATTAAAACAATAGACTTTTATAATCTCACACAGTATCTGAGGGTCAAGTATCCAAAAGTAGCTCAGCTGGGTAGGTTGCCATCAAGCTGCACCCAGGACTATAGTCTCTAAAGACTTGACTGGGACTGGAGGATTCATTTCCAAGCTCACCCATGTGGCTGCTGGAAGGAGGTTTCAGTTCCTTACTGGTGGGCCTTTCAGTAGGGCTTCCCATCATATGGCTTCCCCCAGAGCGTTGATCCAAGATAACCTAACCCAGGAGTGACATAGTATCACTTCTTCCATAGTCTGCTGGTCACAAAGACCAACCCTCCTCTAGAGTGATTGTGGGAGGGACAGGAGAAGGGTGTGAATACCAGGAGGTAGGGATCAACAGGGGCCATCTTGGAGGCTGGCTACACATAGTTCTGCCAGCGTTCTTCAATGGGTGCAGCATTGACATGTGGGGTAAGACAACTGTTGTAGGTGGGTGTTCTGTTGTTAGGTAGGACCGTCCCAGGCATTGCTGAACATCTCAGCATTCCTGACCTTCACCCACTAAATGCCAGCAGCATTTCATAGTCAATGTGACAATCAAAAGTGCCCCTGCAACATCCCTAAGATGGGCAGTATTCACCCCTTGTTGACAACCTATCTAGTGTGTGAATCAGGAGCACCTACACGTTGGGAGTTCATTAGGATCAAAATAGATCAGTTTATTACTTTCAAAAATATTACAACCATTGCACCTCCCCGTATGGTTTGAAGTGATTGAGCGATTGATAGTCCTATAGCATGGAGGACTGTAATTTGAAGGAACACTGAACTTGGAGAAAATGCTTGCTTCATCCTCCCTCTCCCATTTATTTGCTGATGGCCTGGAGCAAGTTCTTCAACTCTCTGAGCCTCACCTGTGAATAGGAAATACTACTACTCACCACACAAGGTGACAGCTAAAGAGAACAAAGCACCTTTGAACCACACATGGCTTACTCCTTCCAAAGGCACTAGAGTGTCCCAGTCCCTGTGGTTTGTAACAGGAGTGTCACAGGAACCAGCTAACCAACAGGCCTGCGGAAGGGGCCAGGGTTCCCCTGACAGGACAATCAATGCAAGCCTGGCTTCACTCTTTCACAGAGGCCTGAGATTTTCCTAGCTACCCAGATGACTGCTGGGCTTTTACTCTGGGGCCACACCTGGTTGTCAGCTAAGCCCACCATTTCTTCTATCTTATTGCCTTCCCTGGTCCTTGGCCAAGGTGTGACTCTCCTGGGACAACTGTCTTCTCCCATTTCACTCCTCTGTTATGGGTTTCCTTTTCCCTAACCCGAACTCCACTCCTCCTCTCCTCCAGAGCATTTCCATATTCTTTTTGGAAGGCGATCACATGCACCTTCCACTTCTCCACGAAATGCCTCCACCTTCTGGAAACCTGGCTCACTCCTAAACTTTGTGCTTCCCCTGCAGCATCCTTAAGTTGACTTTTCCTCCAAGATTTCAGGCAGAACTCTTCCATCCATAGCTGTCTGCCTTTTTCATGCTCTGGGTTAGGGAGTACTGCTGGAGAAAATCACCCAATTTTCCGGAAACATGTAGTCCAAATTCATTTCCATGTCACCTGGGCCATCAGCACTGCCCTGGAACTCCTGCTTCCCTGGTCAGCATGTTCCTTCAGCCTCCATAGCATCTGTCATAAGTCTTTTCCTTCGTTCGCTTCAGACCTTCTACTTTGCTCCTTTGTACTTCCTTCTCACCTCAGCCCTCAGATGATGCTGCCTGCTACTCCACAAAAACCTAGAAGCCCGATGCGGATGCCCACAATTTCCTGCCACCCCTCCCATCACCTCACCTGTCCCTTTACCTGCACCTACCTACCTTCCCCCAAGACTAACGTCTCTGCCTGAACCCAGGCTCTCACATCTTGGGCTTCTTCAGGTGCTTCCCGCCAACAATAATCCTCTCTTCTATAGTTCAATCTTGACGTTTTCACTGGATCCTTCCCATTAACTATCCTCAAGTCTTTTCCATCTTAAAACAAGACAAAACGAAACAAAAACCCCCAAACAAAACAAACAAACAAACAAAAACCAAAAGAATAAAAAAAAAAAACAACCCACTCCCTCCAACTCTTCCCTTCCCTCCCTGGCCCCACACTTTCCTCCTATCCCTCCTCCCCGTCACAGCTCATGTTCTTGAAATAACTGTTATCATTTTCCTGCCATTTCCTCACCTCCCTTTCCTCTCAATTGACCGCAATCTGCTAGTGCCCACACCTCTCCTCAGAAACTGCTTTCACCCAGGTCATAAACTGTTTCCCCACTGCTAATTCTCATGAACAGTGCTCATTTCTTATCTGACCTAACCTCTGAACATTTGACACTGTCCACCACTCCCTTCTCTGTTGGAAGACTCTCTTCCCTGGCTTCCATGTGACCACATTTTCCACCCCTAGTGATCTTTCTGAATCTTTAATCATGTCCCTTCCCTCACTCCTACTTAAAATTCTTCAATGATTTCCTCTTGTCCACAGGATATAAAGCTTTTCCATGGTCTGTTCTCTCCCACACAGTGTCTTGCCACTGCCTCCCCCGACTTATCCTTCAACTACACTGAACTATTTGTAGTTCTATCGGGTTATTTGCTGTGTGTTCCTCTGGACTTTTGCACATGTTTTTTTCCTGTTCATTCCCTCTTGGCAGGTTAACTCCTTTTCATCACTTTTTCCATGGTGCCTTCTATGGCCTCCTTGTAACAGTTAGATGTTCCTCCCATCTTCTATCATGGGTTTGCCTCCATAATAGTACTCATCTTGCTTTAATTGTCCATCTACTCTTAGATTTTAGGGAAGAGACCTTTCCTTCCTTGCAGTTTTAACCCTAGAGTCTAGACAGTGCCTGATGCATAATAGGAGCTCAAAAGCTATAGGGAATAAATGACCCTATGAATGTGTATCACATGAATGGCATACGAACACTTATAAAAATTAGTTGAATTTGAACTTTAGGTGAGGGAAATATTAGGGAGATAAGAGATGGATTTAAAGGGGATAAAGGACGAAAGAGACCTTCCTCCTTGCATCTCGTGTTAAGGTCAGACAGCCAGATGCTCTCCTATCCTTCCCCTTTATCTTCTTTGACAAGGGAAAAACACCTGCCACTTAGAGAAGCCACTGTTGACCTTGGTGTTGCCATTTCAAAGATGATATTTCAAAGATGATGATTTTCTGGTTTTCTTTTCACAATTCAGGTGGAAAAAAGAAGTACAGACTCAAATGGAAGAGGAGAAAATACCCTAAAAAATACAGCAGATTCCCCGGGCTGAAATTTAAGAAATATTTACTGTTTAGAATTGTTAATGTTATTTAGGTAGATATCTTGAAACGAACAAGCTTATTACTTTACCCTGCAAGTTAAAAAAAAAAAAGACAACAGAGGCAAATCAATATATTTTCTAACGGCAAGGTCCCACCTGCCTTATTTATTGAAGAAAAGAGTGTACACTTGCTAGTAACACCCACACGTAAGTAAATGAAACACGATTATGCAAGAATCCAGGGAATGTCAACTAAAACCAGCCTGGTATTAAATACATAGAAATGACTCCTTCCCTTGTTGTAGCCACATGGACTTTCCCTTGCACTGCCGATCTCCAACAGATTTCATTTCTATCTGGTTTGTCTTCAGAACTGGGGAGGAGAGATCCTGGATTTGGCAGGTGCTGAGCTTGGAACCCACACTCACTCCAGCAGTGCTTCTGGTTCAGATGACTCTTGAGGCCAGTAACACTTCCAGCCCCAGGGAAACCTCTGTTCCGGATTTTTCCCTCCATCCACAAGGGAGTTCTTTTTTTGCAAAACGCTTTGGCTGTTCCTAAAGCTTTCTCTCATTTTGTCTTTTGAAAAGCATTTTGTGGGGTTGGAACGTTGCAGGTTCCCCCCTCCCCCTCCACCCAGATGTTTCTGGTTCTCAGGATGTACACCTGTGAAGTTGGGCCACTTGGGAGAAATGTTTGAGTTTTATTTACAGCGGAGAAGAATGTGATCTTCACATGCAAATGTTCAAAATGGTTATTTTGTTCTAGGGAGTCGACTGCAAGACCTGCTAGTTAGCAGGGATTTGAAAGGAAAATATGAAGGTAAAATTATCTAATCATCAAATATATTTTGAGTGTCTACTCTGGCTCAGCAGCACTGCTGGGAATCAAACAGGGAAAGAAAACAGGGAGAAAAAGAGAAAGAAAGAGACAAATCTATTCTAGTTAGGGAAGGAGGGAGAGGTAGATGACAATATGAAAAAATAATAAATCAACAAGAGTGCAGTTTGTTAGATAAAATTGTTCTGAACTCTGAAAGATCAAATTACACGCTGAGAGTCCTGCTTTTTGCAAGATTGTCAGGTTATCTCCTTGCTTCAATGAGGGATAATATATATGAAGTATCTAGCATAATATCTGACACATAGTAGGTGCTCAATAATATTATTTCCTGCTCTGGTCTTAGCCTGAGCTACTCATTCATGAAGGTGATTCTGTACGCCAAGAATAAGTGCGTTCAGCAAAATGTGCCACTTAACGTCAATCTAAAGGGACTTTAGGTACAGCTGTGATGGAATATTCTTCATACAGTCAATAGTTACTGTTAGTGAGGCGCCTGGGTGGCTCCGTCGGTTAAGTGTCTGACTTTGGCTCAGGTCATCATCTCGCGGTTCGTGGGTTCGAGCCCCACGTCATGCTCTGTGCTGACAGCTCGGAGCCAGGAGCCTGCTTCAGATTCTGTGTCTCCCTCTCTCTCTGCCCCTCCCCTGCTCATGCTCTGTCTCTCTCAAAAATAAATAAACAGTAAAAAAAATTTTTTTAAAGTTACTCACTTCATTTCATATCACTTTTATAATAAATATAATCAAGAAGCTACCATTTGTCAAGCACAGTGATAGGCAATAGGAACGCAGAAATTATGAAGCCATCATCTCTGCTCTCAGGAGTGGTCAGATACGGCAGCAGTGTAAAATAAGGCAGTGTAAGATAAAGCCCCAGAGACAAATACAAATAAATTCTCTCAGGGGCTCAAAGAGGAAAAGGTATTCCTGGGGGAGAAGGGAAGAAGGGAGAAGGAGAGAAAGGAAGAAGGGGGAGAAGGGAAGAAGAGCGTCAGCAGGGGCTTCAACAGGTAGATGACCTCTGGGATGAGCCAAACAGAAGTGAACTGAACTTGCAGGGGAGGGAAGGAAGGCAGGAAAGCCTCTAGAATGTCTAGGCCCCCTGAGTTGCCCAGTTTGCTTGAAACACAGAATGGGCAAGGGGCATGGTGGGAGATGGGCCTGGAAGGGAGGTGGGGACCACAACATGAGTGTCTTCGATGGCGCGGTGAGGATTGGTGTTTCATGTGGTCACCTCTGGTTCTTGTTGAGATTTTAGAGACGAGAAATCACATGACCGGCCATGCATCAGACAGCAGGTAGGGAATGGGAAGACCAGGTAGGAAGTGACCATAATCAGCCAACTAAGAAGGAAAAGAGATCATAGGATGGTGGTGGCTGTGGGAATGTACAGAAGGTTGGATCGGGATACTTGATGATCCCGTTCTGCTGTGTTTGTGGCACGTGTCACAAGTTGAAATTACTTTTCTTGTATGTTCACGTGACTATGGTTTTTTCCCCCTCCCACGATTATAAATCCTACAAGAGCAGGGACTTTGTCTCTCTTCTTGTTCACTGCTTTCTGGTGGCTCCAATGGTTCCTGAGTCACAGCAGCGATTCAAAAAAACGTGTGCTGAATGACCGCATGACTGGTGTGGAAATAGAACCGATGTGACTTGACAAATGACCGATGCAGGACAGGTGGGAGGCAGAAGCGGTGAGATGTTGTGAGGACGGTTTCCAGCTTGGTCCCTGGAAGAATGCTGAACACATGGCTGGACTGGTTTCCCACATATCAACTTACTTCCTTTTGCACTTATGCTGTGTATCATTAAGAGACGATTCTTTCCTTGCAGTGACTCTCGTTGTTGTCCCTGTTGTTGTTGTCATTGCCCATTTGTCGTTTCTTTCTTTAATAGTTAATCTTTCATTTCCCTTCTAATTTTTCCCCCAGTTTTATTGGATACGTTTTGCCAGAGGTTCAACAAGGAAGTTTGCCTTGCATTTTTTATCAAGAGTGTTTTCAAGGGAGGAGGCTTCTTCCCTCTTCAAGAGAACAGGTCTCAATATTTTATTCATGAAATATTAGAACCCTCGGAGGTGTATACAGTGAATGGGAAAGATTTATCTGCAATCATTAAGAAAGGAATCTGGGGCTTGGCTGTGTACAAATTCCTGCATGTAAAAAAAAACTTTCTAGTTTTGATAAATACTGCTTCCAAGACTTAATTTTTTTTTTTTTAAACAAGGTAGCACATTTTGGGAGTTACTATTATATTAAAAGCAGAGAAGAAAGACATCTGATAAGGAGGGAGAGGGCACATCAAAGAAGACACCATCACAGAACTGGAAAAGATTGAAGGGCATGTGACTTATGGATGATTTTCGAGGAGGGAATTTATAGTCTCTAGGAAAATGGGGGTACAGAGGTTTCTAGGGCCAAGAATTATGGAGCCAGGTATTGAGTAGAAACAATTGGCCCCCATCTGCTATGAGAAGATGCTGTGGCCTTGTTCCACCTGGAGATCAAGCTAAAAGAGTCTCCATAGAGAAGGTGGTACCTGCGTCGTGAGGACTCAGGGGAAGGAAAATACTGGAGGAACATTCTCTAAGAGGCATTTCATGAAAACTGGCAGTGGTGTTCATGCAAAATCATAGTGTTAGGAAGGAAGCTCGAGAAGAAGCAGCTCACCCAAGCCCAAGCCCAAGCAGCAGTAGGTATGTGGAGAAATCGGTGCTGATAGATATAGTAAGGAGAGTTTATGATCCCTTCCATTCTCACGTTGCACAGTTCTGGGGAGGGGGGCACTCACACATAGCTTATGTAAATGGGGCTACGCTCCTGGTGGTGGCAGTCCCATAGATGCTACTCCAGTCACCTAGCTAATATTCCTCATTGCACCTGTCTTCCGGAAGAGTGCAACGAGGAGTACTGTCTATAGGGAGATGAACATCTTGAGTTTTGGTGTTAGGATTCTTTTGGTTGCAAGTCACAGAAACTCAACTCAGACAGCTTTAGCAATAGAGGTGATCTATTGGCTCATTCCTGTGCATTCTAGGGATAGAGCTGGTCTCTGTTTCCATCTCTTGGCATCATTGCATTCCCCTCTGTGTTAGTATCATTATCTCCTATGCTTGTGTGTGATGGGGGCAGGAAGGGTGTGTGTGTTTTATTGGGGTGCGCGTGTGCTAGGGGTGTGTGTGAGTGATATTTTCTTTGGCAGCCCCCACCCCAGAACCATGTGAAAAAAAAGTAGAGAAAAGCAGTTTCTCCTACGGAAGGAATATAGTTATCTTCTGGATTACAGAGATCGTGAAACCACAAATAAAATGTCCATGAGCAGGCTTGAATAGAGTTGCTGGTGGGCCATTAATTATCACATCTTTTAAACTATACGCTACAAATCACTGCTTTAAACATCTTTCCTTCCTTGTTGAGGTAATTCCATTACATTCTTAAAGAAACTCAACATGAAGAATTCTGCTTAAAAGTCTTCTTTCATGGTCAATTTACAAATTTAATTAATATGGCTTGGTAAGTGATTATGCAATTCTAGAAATGAATATTACTGGATTAAGTTGTAATGAGTACTTTATAGAGAAAGTCAATACATGGTGTGTGTTTTCAGTCTTTGTCATCTGGTTCTAGTCTCTGTTTGGCAACAGCATTTTATACGTGGCTCTGTTAGTGCAGCCAAAAAACCTTGCATACTTCACAACTTGCCACTCTTCTCAAAGATTTAGTTAGAGACTGAAGCTTATAGCACATGCTGCTGGATTCATCTTCTAAAGTGAGAGTCTCATGGGCCTAAAATATCTCTTGTACCCACACATTTCCTGGTAGGCCAAACTTCACAAAATAAACATAGATGACCTCTCATCCATCCAGTCTTCCGGAAAGTTTAGAAATGATGCAACCTTTTGGCAATATTACATGACACATTGCTTTCCTTGTGCAGAGCGTGAACTTCCTTCATTCTGCACAACCAGGACAAACAAGCCTTTACATTAGCACTGCCCCGGATTCTGAAACAAATTCTCATCAAGTTTAACAAAACTAGACATTAAATAAATGGCCTTGGCTTGGGGAAGAATGAGTCAACATGAGACACCAGGGGAAGTCTCGCGGTTGCTTCATAGTGACATATTAAGACATTTGAGAAAGTAGAAGCTGGTTTTTCTGTCAATACCTTGGTTTCCTTTCCTTTCTTCGTCCCCCCTGCACGCAGGAATAACAATGTCTGGAATCAATATAGCGCTCTTCTTCTGTGAGGTTGAGTATTTTCCCACACGTGAAGCTTCCTGGCTGTGTGCTTTCCCTACATGGGAGAGTGAGCTGTGAGATTTTCTACTGCTCCTCTCCCTGCCTCGTTCATCTCTGGACCACTAGCCTAGCTCTCCACTGGTTTTCTTGCTGGGATGGCTTATTCTGGCTTCTCTTATTCAGTAAATAGAAACAAACCTTTGGATGTTGATCAGTGGGCTATGTGCCTCTTTTAACCCTTTCGGTTGTTGCATCTAGTTTCTGCTTACTCCAAGAGGAAGAGATAGGCCCTTACTTGCTTCCCAGGTATTTTTGTTTTGTTTTGGTTCGTAAAGATCTTTCTTTGTCCCACCATTGCCCCGTTGCTCTGTTTTCTCCAGTCCTCACCGATCCTCCATGTTTTAAAGGGCCACAGGGTCACAATTATGGGGCATAACTAGGCACAACCCAATTAAAGAATTCTGGACAGAGAGGTGATCCCGAACTATTGTACTAATAAGGCCTTTCACACTTTGTTCCCAATCTATTTTTCCAGCATGTACTCCCTCTAATGCATCCCATATGACGGTGCTTCTCACACTGGACAAAGTGAAGAACCAGCTGTTTTATGTCCCATCTATCAAGGTTGGATATGTGGTCCTACTGTGCAGGGCTAGCGTGCAGCTTGGGTGACACTCCCCTCGCCACACATGCTTGACCACACCTGGTTTATATCCTGCCCCAGGACCAGAGGCCACTGACCGTGCAGTGTCAAGTTACCAACATTTCTATAGCCTACTCACTTGTGATTTCTTTCCTTATATGGTCAGAGAATGTAACAATCACAGTCCACTGACCACACTTGGAGTAGCACAGCCATAGGCTCTATCCTCACCAGGCTCTTACCAAGAGCCTGAACAAACCTTGGTTGTTATTACTTTTGAACTCTGACCCTAAGTTTTCCTACAGCCTGGGTGCCTCTGTTCCCCTCACTTGCTTGGCATGTCCCTAGGTCTCTGAAGGCCCACATTAATTTTTTAAGAAATAATTCGCCTAACATATGTTTATCATTTTAATGTGTAAAATTTAGTGTTGTTAGCACATCTCCAGTTTTGTGCAGCTGTACCACTACCTAATTCTGGAACATTCCTGTCACCCAAAAAAGAAGCTCTCTACCCATTAGCAGTGGCTACTTACTCCCCACTCCCCTCCAGCCCCTGGCAACCACTACTTTATGTCTCCATGGATTTCCTTATTCTGGACATTTTGTATCAACGGAATCATATCATACGTAGCCTTTTGTGACAGGCCGGTCTCACCTGGTGTCATTTTTTCAAGGTTCATCCATGTTGTAGCATATATCAGCTCTTCATTCCTCTTTATGGCTGAATAATATTCTATTATATGGATATATCACATTTTGTTTATACTTTTACCAGTGAATGGGCATTTGGGTTCTTTCTACTTTTGGGCTGTTATGAATAACACTGCTAGTAACATGTACTACTTTTATTGTGGATATGTTTCCATTTCTCCTGGGTATATACCTAGGGATGAAATTGCCGGGGTTGTATCATACCTCTATGTTTGACTTTTTAAGGAACTGTCTACGTTTTTAAGGAACTGTCTACGTAATTTCTCCACATTGTTGCCAATACTTTTTTTTTTTTTTTAATTACGGCCATCCTAGTGGACTCTATACATATTTTTCTTATGTGAATTCATCTCTGGCTCTTTCTCTTTCCAAAAAGAATCAACCCCCTTTTCCTCTCTACTCTCACAAGAAAGAATAATACAATAATAATAAGAGTAGCTAATTTTGGAGACTTTGTGGGTGCTACGTACTATGCTAAGTGCTTTACATGTGTGAGCTCATTAAATCCTCATATAATCTTTTGTGAAGTTGGTGTTCTTATATCTTCTATTTTATGTATGAGGGCACAGACAGAGAGAGTAAATTGTCTAACATCCTGTACCTGCAAGAGTGAAAGCTGGAATTTGAACTCCTGGACATGTTTGACCCCAAAGCCAACGCTTTGAACTATTAGGCGTTTAATAAATAGAAACTATTAATTTAAAATCTCTTTTTTAGGAGTACCTGGCTGGCTCAGTCAGAGGAGCATGCTACTCTTGATCTCGGGCTCATGAGTTCAAGTCCCATGTTGGGAGTACAGATTACATAAACAAACAAATAAATAAATAGACTTTCTAAAAAGGTTTAAAAAACCAAAACCTCTTCTTTTAGAGCAGGCCCATGCTGTCTAGTTAGAGCTAGCCATGTTTCGTTGCAAAAGAATTGGTGGAACATTATCCCTGGTTTACTCAAAAGTATTTCTACAAAGTACAGTCAACAGTTTCATTTTTTCCACTCAGGGTCTTCCAAAATACAAAGTAAACTGTCCCATTCCCAAAGCTCTCATCAGACCCCCTATCTAAAGCCCTGCAGTGTCATCTGTTTATCCCCAGTCACTATCACACAAAGGGAGGTATTTTTTGATTTCATCTTTGAACTTGATCTTGAAGAAGACGATTTGGAATTCATTGAACACATGTTTATTAACGTGTCTTTTCTGACTGAGATGTGCCATGAGGATATTCTTTTCTTTCTACTGATTTTCTTTCTCTTTCTGGGCAATAAGAGAATTCAAGATACTACTTCACTGTGAGCAAAATCTCTGTCATTTTTTTTTTCTTGTGCTTATTTTTCATTACACATAAACCCTAATTATTTTGTTAGTGGGTATCTCCTGGTGGGGTGGGCATAGGCTCTACCACTTACTAGAGGTGTGTGTGTATATCTAGGTCTGTACATATAGATATATCTTGCAGTGATCACAGTAATGATATGAGTTGTGTTTTACTATCACAAGTCTATGGCTAAACCAGTAGAAGTGTAGAGAGATTAAGAAACTTACCTAAAATCACACCTGTAATAGTAAAAGTAAATCTTACAGCAAAGGGTCTGTTTAAGTTATTTGATCATGAACCCCTCCCCCCCCATTTTAAAAAACAACACTTCTATAAATAATTGAAGAGACTGTGTAATACACTCTCCCCTCCCCCTCTCTTTGTCATTCCTGCAAAGCCTTCCCAGAAGGAGTTAATCACTTCCTTCTCCTTCCTGCCCCGGCCATGTTGTGTCACAGCATTTAGGATGCTGTGTTGTAATTTGTTTGTTTACACATCTGCCTCTTTCTGAGGGCAGGGTCCACGTCTTATTTCTTTGTATCTTTAAGTGATACCTAAAATCTAAAAGGTGTCCAATCAATGATTATTGATTTAACTCTCTGTCACGGCCACATTTGACATGTGCATACTACTCAGAACCCCAGGTGAGGACAGCAATGCACATTGCTCTGAAACAAGGAAGAAGAAAACAAACTCATCAATTCCCAGTGCTTCTTGGGATAACAATCCAACATACCTAAATGCCTTCAGTTAAATGGGTCCTATGGGTTACTGTGGGCCTCAGGTTGGCATGTGTTCTTATCAAATAAATCTGCCAAGATGGATGAGTCAACTTATTTGAATGAGTATGCATCAATAAGGCTTAAAAAAAAAGATGCTCGGGGCGCCTGGGTGGCGCAGTCGGTTAAGCGTCCGACTTCAGCCAGGTCACGATCTCGCGGTCCATGAGTTCGAGCCCCGCGTCAGGCTCCGGGCTGATGGCTCGGAGCCTGGAGCCTGTTTCCGATTCTGTGTGTCCCTCTCTCTCTGCCCCTCCCCCGTTCATGCTCTGTCTCTCTCTGTCCCAAAAATAATAAATAAAAAACGTTGAAAAAAAAAAAATTAAAAAAAAAAAAAAAAGATGCTCGTATGCCATCCTATCTTTAAATTTTTTTTTTTCAAGGGGCACCTGGTTGGCTCAGTCGGTTAAGCATCAGACTCTTGATTTCAGCTCAGGTCATACTCTCACAGTTTGTGTGTTCGAGCCCTGGATCGAGTCCCAAGTCAGGCTCTGAGCTGACACTGTGGGCCCTGCTTGGGATTCTCTCTCCTCTCTCTTCCTCTTTCTCTGCACCCCTTCTCCTCCTCCTCAAAAAAAAAAAAAAAAAAAAAAAGAAAAAGAAAAAAAAGAAAAACAAAAGCACACTCAGTTCCCATCCTAACTCCTGAATTAGAGTTTGCATTTTAAGAAAAAATAAATTCTTTTCTATCCAAAAATGCTTTCTTTCCTTCTCATACCTTGGCCCAGCAGTGGAAGATTGCTTATTCTGGTTCTGGATAAAGCTGGGGCAAAATTATGTTGGGCTTTCTACTTTTGGTTCTGTGCTGACAATTCCTTTTATTGTCCATATTCTTCTGTACACTGGTCCATGACCTGATTCCCTTGTCTCCCCTACCTCTGCCTTTTTGTCAGTCCATTTCTGTATCTGCTTTTGAAGAAATATTTTTGGGGGCACACGGCTGGGTCAGTCAGGAAGCATATGACTCTTGGTCTTGGGGTGATGAGTTCAAGCCCCATGTTGTGTATAGAACTTGCCTAAAAAAATTTTCATGTTACCCTTCTCTTTTCATTACACACATCAGTGGTGCATGTCCCTGTGAATTAATGCAATATCTCCATGAGGAAGGACATCTCACAGAGGTCAACTGGTGGTCCTCAGATCACATAGGAAGAGGAAAACTAAACCCAGAATCCGGATTTCTGCTCTGTTCTGTGCGAATTTTCACTCTCACTGTATGTATAATTGTTATTGCTAAAGCCTCATGTGGTACCCACCCCTGCCCCTAAAGTTTTAGAGAGAGACATGAAAGGTTTTCTTCTCACAGAACATTAAGGGAAAGAAATTATGAAGAAAACTGTGAAGAACCTTCAAGATAGAGTCATTATTTGCCCAAAGGGCTAGGTTAAGTACACAGGAAAGGGTAGTCTTCCTACCTCCTGAGGGTGGACCCAGTTCATCTGAGGAGGCCATTCTCTGGCCATCCTTGAGATGCACGCAGGCGGTGACCTCATCCTTCCCTGAGCAAGTGTGGCCACTACTGAAAGGGCAGACACCCCCCAGGGAGCAGGCAGGCGGGCCAGGATGTGGGGAGGGTGATTCAGCAGGTAACAGCAGTTCCTTTCACACCACCCTGAAGGAACACCCAAAAGGCTCACCTTCTCAGACGAGTTTCAGAGGAGAGACACCAAACTCCTAGCTGCCCCTGTTAATTTTCCTCAAAGATGAATTTTGTTTCTCCTTTTAGGAGAAAAAGCCCATATCCTGATTTACATAAATCACAAACTTCCTCATGAATCTGATCACAGCGGTATGGATTCATTTTCTTTTATTCTGGAAAGGATTGACCATAAGCACCTTTCAATTTAATGTCAGCTCCTGATAAAATATTGGGTGCTACAGGTTGAGGAGCCTCTGTATCCATCCAGCAGAGTCTGGGGCCCCCAACACGCAGCTGAGACATGTGTGTCGAGGGAGGAGAAGAATGGACATTTTGAAAGAGTCTCTCCTTGAACTTCCTTAATCTACTCTGAGTTTAATAAGCATAAAAATATGATGTGTTGGGGTGTCTGGGTGGCTCAGTTGGCTAAACCTCAGACTTCAGCTCAGGACATGATCTCATGGTTCATGAGTTCGAGCCCCGCGTTGGGAGCCTACTTTGGATTCTGTGTCTCCTTCTCTCTTTCTCTGCCCCTCCCCCACTTGTGCACACACATGTGCTCTCTCTCTTTCTCTCTCTCAAAAATAAACAAACTTAAAAAATATGATGTGTTACCAAAACTCTGAATATAATTAGTGAAAAAATAATAATAAATAAAATGATTGATATCTGAAAGCTTGTAATAAATAAAATTAATTTGAAATGAGTTGGTGTCCTTTTCCTTACTGCTAAACACTTGGATCATAAGAGCTGAAATGTTGTTCCCTTGAAGCGTAATTTAAAGTGTAGTTTTTCCTTTCACAGTGAATATTTTTAGACTGGACATTAACATGCAAATTATATGGATTAAACTCTACCAGCACCACCCCCCCTGCACCTTTATAATAGCCTGTGAAAAGTCAGACCACAAAGGCACAAAGACGATCTTATTACTTTTAACCTTTGAGGAAAGCGGCTTCATCTACCACTCAGAGTTTACTCGGGTATCAAACTTACAACATACCTATGGCTCTGAAAGGCCCTGCCAGATAACACCCCCACACGCATGCCAAGGTGCTCTTTGGACTCTGCTATGGAGACGGCCTGGAAATTAACGACACAGACCGAGAAGGACAAAGACAGGGGGAAAGGGATTTCTGAAATGTCAGGGACTCCCTCCTGCTGACATTTTCCTAACAGCTTGTCAGGGGCTTTCTCTGCGACACTGGAGCTGGATTTTCCCACAGGTAAACTGGATATTCATTCAGTGCTTACTAGGGACCCCTGCTTTTCTTGGAAGTCACTTGGGGGATGGGGGTGTCACCTGATGTTGGCTACTTCAGCTTGAAGGCCCTGGGCTAGTTAGTGTTGGGCATCGAGGGAGGTGAGGTTTGGTGTTTCCAAGGTTTCCTTGGTCCTAGCCCCGCCCCCCCCCCCCCCTTCTCCTTGTTTCTTAAGAAAGAAATCTGATTCCTGTCATTCCCCTGCTTTAAAACCAACTTTGGACTTTTACTGCCCATACACGAAGTTTAAGTTATTTAGTATAGCATGAAGAATCTTAAGAAACTGGCTCTAGCCCACCTTTCCTTCCTCCTTTTTGACACTCATGACTTGTTTGCCCCAAGGATCCTACAAGCCTTTGCTGGTCCCCCAACTGGAGGTCACTGCACAGGCTCTCTTCCTGGATCCACCTGCTCCACTGACCTTGTCTAGGCAACATGCCCATGGGACCCAGTCAACTGTTAGCCATGGCCACACTCCCTTTAGACTTGTTTAAAACCTTTATTGTGACACTTATTCCATTAGAATATGATTAATTTGTTACATTTCTGAATCTCTTACAAGACTATGAACTCCCCGGGGTGCTGGGGTGGCTCAGTCGGTTGAGTGTCCAACTTGTAATTTTGGCTCAGGTCATGATCCCAGGGTGTGGGATCAAGCCCTGCATTGGACCCTGCACTGAGCATGGAGCCTGCTTGAGATTCTCTCTATCTCTCTCTCCCTCTGCCCCTCTCTCCCACTCCAGCATTCATGCTGTCTCTGTAAAATAAAATAAAATAAAATAAAATAAAATAAAATAAAATAAAATAAAAAAAGATTATGAACTCCTTGAAGGCAGTGTCTGTATCCATTTCTGTCTGAATTTCCATCTTCTACACAGACCTTGGCAAGAGCAGTTATTTTGGTGCAAGACATCCATATTATACTCTAGTCATATGCAATTTACTAGCCCTCCCATTTGCTCTGCCTGGGATTTCATTTCCCTAGAAGGGTAGGAGTTAAGTAAGGTTGAATTTGTTTCCTACCTGCAAATGATGTCAAGTCAAATTGGAAGGCAATATTGAATCAATGACTGCTGGAGAAGGAGTCAATAAAATTGGATTCTAGCCCTAGCTCTGATACTAAGTAGCCGGGCATCTTGAGAGAGATTATTTGGTCTCTCTGACCTTCAGTGTCTTCATCTACAAAATTAAGACTTTATCCTGGGCGATGTTATTTTCTAAGGAATATCCATAGTTTCCTATGGGCAAAAAAAATCCTCGGGGGAGGTTTGAGGAAAAGGCAAAGTGAAAAGGGGTTGGGTGATGTAGCTTTTTAGACATGAGATGATTGTGAAAGTGTCCAACACTGGCCTGCTGCACAGAGTCCTTAAGAGAGGAGAGACTTATTCCTTCCTGATGTCCTTATTTCTACACCCCAGCGTACTAGAAAAGTCAGTCGTACCGTTTCTTCCACTACCCTGATCTAGAGGTTCATCTCTCTTGAGAAGTTCTTCCTCCCTGCCCTAGTACAGGGGGCAGGCTTTGAGGAGGTGAGCACGAAGTAGTGGGAGGTACTTCACAAACGGAGGCTTGTGATGGGTGGAACTGTGTCATCTAAAAAAGAGACATTGAAGCCCTAATCCCTGGTACTTCAGAATGGACCTTACTTGAAAATAGGGCTGCTACAAAGCTAATCAAGTTAAAATGAAGCCATTAGGGTGGGACCTAATCCAATATGACTGGTGTCGTCATGAAAAAGAGAAATGTGGACACAGAGACAGACACACAGAGGGAAGATGAGGTGAAGACTCACAAGGGGAAGACGGTTCTGTGGCTGGAGTGATGCATCTACAAGCTGAGGAATGCCAAGGGTTGTTGGCAAATACCAGAAGCCAGAAGCAAGGAAAGAGTCTCCTCTCAAACCGCCAGAGAGAGCCTGGTCTTGCCAATGCCTTGATTGTGGACTTCCGGTCTCCAGAATTGTGAGACGATACATTTGTGTTGTTCTAAGCCACCCAGTTTCTGGTACTTGGTTACAGCGCTGGGAAACAAATCCAGGATTCAGGCTGAGCTATGTGGGCCGCACAGAGGAAGAACGGGGCACTCGTGCCTGTATGCACGTACATGTGTGTGTTAGGAAGATGTTGCTGGTGTTGTAAGGTAATTACATCATGGGCAGGTAGTGGGCCAGCTCCTGGGAAACTCAGCTGATGCCATTTGCCTGAAATGACTTAAACCCAAGAGCAGATTCTGCTTCTCCTTTCTCCCTCCCTGTTTTGCTCTTCTGTCTTTCCTTGCCTTACTGCAACTTACAAACCCTCCCTCACCTCCTCTCTGCGTTGGCTCCTTTAAAAGGGACATTTTATTCTGATGTTTACTTAGAAATGTTAGTACTACAAAATATGGCCTGGTTGACGAGGCCTCCAGTGAGGGAGGGAGAGAGGCCTCTTGCTTACAGGAGATTTGGGGAGGTTCAGACCCTGGTGGCACCAGTAAAAGGAAGCCAACCAAGGTAACCTTCTTTTTTTTTTTTTTTTTTTTTCAGTTCGTAAATCCTCCTTGTGAAACTGGTATAATAGATGCTGTATAAGAACTCTGCTGAATTCCCCCCTCTGGAATCTTCGGGGCGCCTGACATAACCCTCGCCCTCCGCACGGTGGAGGGCAGAGAGGCTCCCTCTGTGTGCTTCATCACCGCTTTCCACTGGATCTGGGTTTGGGCTGCTTGATTTGAATGGAGGATTGTTCGCTGTAGCCAGTGACCGGTATAGCTGCCAGTTCCAACACTTAAAAAATACAGTACTGCTTTTAACATAGAGCAGAAGGGCGTTGAAGCAAGGACGCAGGGGTTCCTTGTCAAATACACTGCCCATCTGTCCTGGCTCTCCTTGGAGGGGAGGGCCGATGCTTGCCCAGGCAGAGAGACAGTTCCCCGGACCTCCACCTCCAAACCAGCAAAAATGGGGAAGGAGGCCCACTTCATCTCTGAGCTCTTGAACAGATCGTTTTTTGGGCGGATTCAGACTGATAGTTCCTTTCCCATGAGCTCACTCTCGGAGTTGGTATTTACAGAGTAACTATGGCTGAGATGTGTGCCACAGACATCTGGTATATGCCTCGAATTAAGTGCTGTGAGAGAGAGATCATTTCTGCGATTGAGGTGGCAAGGGCTGTTTCATGCTCTATGAATTGGTATAGAAATGATACACATAGTTTTTCTACGGAGATGAAATGGGATTACATGGTTAAATATTCACGTTTTAATTATTGGAAAGAAATACGTTAATGAACTATTATTGAAATATTTTCCGTATAGAGTCAAGTAGGAAAACCCAAAGAGTTAGGCTTTTTCTGTACACTTGCAATGAAATAATTTCATTGTTTGCTGCAGCAGGAACATTTTTATAAAAGAACCGAAATTTTTCAGTTGCCTAAGTGACTTGACCATTACTGAGTACAACTGCTAGGAAGCCAGGCTGCTTCAAAACTCCGCGGGAGTGTTTGGATACACAGAGAAAGGAGATTCCCTAAAGAGGATCACATTTATTTTCTTGGGAATGGGTAGAAGACAGAATGAGATGGTCTCTGACTATTCTCTGGGATTCAGACAATTCACTTAAGAAACAAAACAAAACAAAACAAATCTAAGGCATTTTTGTTTCCACGTCCTCATGAAGTGCCGGGAAGGGACTCTCACCTATGTGGAACCTACCTTTGCTAAGCCACTGGTAACATTCTTCATGAAATGGATGAAAGGGTTAGGAACGGCTCTTCTGCCCATCTTAAGGGCAAAAGAAAAGAATGGAGAAATAATAACATCTTGATTTCCTAGGTGAGCGCCAGTGGGGACAGAAGCAATATTATTATGAGAGAACAGGAACACATCATGATTGGGTCTCAGAAAGGCAAAATGACAGGACCACAAACACACCTCATTGAAAAAGAGGTGCATTTTCCTATTGTTCTTAAGTATAATGAAGGGCAGGAAGATGGAGAATAATATTCAAAGCATCTGCAAAGGAAATGAGCCGCCAAATGGCCTTTTTTGGTGCTGTAGTATGAAAGGACACCTGCCTTATCCACCAAATAGGCGGGGTTTTTTTTCAGGCTTTTTTTTTTTTTTTTAAATAAGATTAAGCCTTGCTGTTCTGAGGAATGAATCAGAGGCATTACGTTCACCACAAAAATAACTAATTGAAGGAAGTGATTTACCTCTTTCTTATTTTATCACATCAGAAGGAGCAAAGATTACAAGTAAGATCTAATTTTTCTTGCCTTATTGATCATGTCGGAATGCTGACCATGTTTTTATAAAAGAAACAATGCTATGTTCTCAAATTCTCAAAACGAGGAGGCCAGAATGACTTCATCAAATCTATAGTAGGAAGTGCAGAGCTGAACAATACACTAGCTTGTGTGTTTTGACTCCACTGTCTCCATGGTAACACGCATGAACAAATTAAGAAAAATATGAGCCATTTGTCTTTAGGGTAGAACTTGCCAAATCTTATTTAGGCTAATTAGTTTTTAAATTAATGATATTTTAGATAGTTAAAATGTTTTCCCAAGAATTCTCATGCAAAAACCTGTTGTATTTATTGACTTTGGTATAATTAAATGTCCATATTTTTAGACTAAGCCAGTTGTAGAATAAGAATTACTAACTTGCATAAATTAAAGTAGTAAGCATTTCAACAAAGGTTGTGTAGGTAAGAAGCCAAAACAACTGTTAAAAAGTTAAAATTTTAGTTCGTCTGATTATTTGGCATCATGTGAGTCCCATTTCTTAAAAGATGGAAATATGTCTTCAAATCAATATTTATTTTAGGCAAATCATACTAGTCTACGAAGGCCATGTACTCAGGGAATGAACAGGAGCACAACGAGGGGCAAAGCTATGGAAATCAAAGGGGTGTTAAAAGTTGACACTCAGCGGGGGGCACCTGGGTGGCTGTGCTGACAGCTCAGAGCCGAACCTGTTTCAGATTCTGTGTCTCCCTCTCTGCCCCTCTCCGGCTCGTGGTCTGTCTCTCTCTCCCTCAAAATAAATAAACATAAAATTTTTTTTTAATTAAAAAAAAAAGTTGACACTCGGAGTATTGACGTCCAAGAACCTTATTCAATCTCGCATATCTATTAACTATCTTTTATCAATGGCCAAAGCGAGGTTACATAACCTTCTCACTACCATAGTTTAAAGACCATGAGCAAAAGGGTACAGAACAGCTCAAGAACCTACCTGCTATCCTGGGGGGGGCGCCAAAAACACAACTGGCACTAGGAATTTTGTGGAGTATGCTGAAGGCACAGGAGCCCTCCTTTTGCTATGTAAGACTCATGTGAGGTTAGGAAGAGTTATGGAAAAGAGATTGGTGAAGAGCCAAAAAAAAAAAAAAAAAGAAAAGAAAAGAAAAGTAGGGGCGCCTGTGTGGCTCAGTTGGTTAAGCATCTGACTTTGGCTTAGGTCTTGATTTCATGGTTCATGGGTTCGAGCCCTACGTTGAGCTCTGTGCTGATAGCTCAGAGCCTGGAGCCTGCTTCAGATCCTGTGTCTCCCTTTCTCTCTGCCACTCCCCCACGCATGCTCTGTCTCTGTCTCTCTCTCTTTCTCTCAAAAATAAACAAATAGACATTTTAAAAAAAGTGAAAAACCTGAACTTTGAGCACCTGCACAGAGACAGCCAGAACCCTCTCTGCAATTGGTGTTAAATGGCTGAACACAAGGGAGCAGTTGTCCCCACACCTCTACTGCATGATCCTGAGAAAAGGATCAACAGATAGTGCAGGACTGGCATTATGGGAAAGGAAACAAAATTGCCCCAAAGACAGAGAGAATTCCCTGAGATTCGTGAAGGTCTTTCACATTTTGTCAGTGAGGAAGGCTGGAGACCTCACTGAAGAAACATCCTGTGTGTTTTACTATGAACACACACACACACACACACACACACACACACACACACACACAGCTTATTCTGCAGTGCATTGGCATCGTTCTCAATTAATAAAACTTCCTCAGGTTCCAAATTTGAAGACAATATTGTTAAGGACACACAGCTGATCCAGGAGTGTTTGACAATTTTAGTCAAGATTCCGCTACTCAAAGTAGGCAGACTAGCCACACAACACTGCCCCCGTGGCACTGTGCCTGCGGCAGTCCTGCACTGGAGAGGACTGCCCATTGCTTGGGGCGCTGCACCCTCTGCCCTCCGCCCCCCCCACCCCCCCTCGTCAGCTGGCAAACCCAGAAACATTCATGCAGCACACAGACAAGACTACAAAATGAATTTTCTCCTGCTATTTGGGATGACGGGAAACGAATTCCTTCTTGTTGTTTACGACAACAGTTTGAGTAGCATTTAGAAATATAAACACATAGTTCAAGAGAGAATAAAGAAGATTCGAATTTAAGATGATAAACTTAGTTATTTGGTATATTGTATACATTTTGTATATTACCAATACATATATCAGGAGTGTTCTCTGGATTTCAGAAAAGACTTTTTAAAGTCACCATGCTAAATGTAAAATCTAGAACTATAATGCTTCCAGAAGAGCACACAGAAATTTTTGCAGCCTTGAAAAAGTTTTCTTAAACACAACACCATAATCCATAAAAAAGCAATAGATTGGATTTCATCAAAATGAAAACAGCTCATCAAAAGACACTTTAAAAAAATCAAAAGGCAAGCCACAGACTGAGAGAAAATATTTAAGTATGTATGTCTGATAGAATATATAAAGAACTTATACAACCCAACAATAAAAATAAACTCAATTTTTAAAATGGGCAACTGTTTCACAAAGGAGATGTATGGATGGCCAAATTGGCCATGGAAATACAGTCAATATCATCAGTCATCAAGAACATGTGAATAAAAACCACAAATGATATATCATTTTACACCCATTAGAATAACTAAATTAAAAAAAATTTTTTCAATGTTTATTTATTTTTGAGAGAGAGACACACATAGAGTGAGAGCAGGGGGAGAGGCAGAGAGAGAGGGAGACGCAAAGTCCAAAGCAGGCCTCAGGCTCTGAGCTGTCAGCACAGAGCCCCATGCGGGGGTCGAACTCACAAACCATGCAATCATGACCTGAGCTGAAGTCGGACGTTTAACTGACTGAGCCACCCAGGCGCCACTAGAGTGGCTAGATTTTAAAAGACCGACTTTATCGAGTGTTGGTAAGGATGTAGAGAAACCGGGACTCTCATACGTGCTGGTAGGTATGTAACATGGAGCAACCACCTTAAATACAGTCCCACAATTACAAAACTAAGCATACACCTACTCTATAACCTAGTAATTCTCTTCCTAGGAATTTACCTAAGGGAAATTAAAACAAAAAGATCCGTAAAAGAATATTTAAAACAGATTTATTCATAATAGCCTAAAACTGAAAAGAGCCCAGGTGTCCATGAACAGTAGAATGGCTTAAATAAGTGTGATATATCCAATGAAAGGAATACCAGTCAGCAAAAAAAAAAAAAAAAAAAAAAAAAAGTGATGACTCCTTATACATGCAACATAAAACCATTATACTGAGTCAGAGAAGCCTTACTCCAAAGAGTACATACTATATGATTCTATTTATATAAAGTTCTAGAACAGGCAAAACTATTTTATGATAAGAAAAATTTCATAGCAGTCGTTGCATCTGGTGAATGAAAGTGGGGATTAAGTGGGAAGATGGGACATTCTGGCTTGGTGGGAATATTCTATATCTTGGTAAGAGTTTGAGTTATATTTGCCTGAATTCATCAAAAGTACACTTAAGTTTAGTGCATGTCATTGTATATAAATTTTATCCTAAAAATCTGTGGACGAATACTGAGCTCTAGTCAGTGAGATGCACGTTGAAGTGTTTAGGAGTAAAGTATACTGATGTCTGTGACTGACTTTGGAATGCATTAAAAAAGGGGAAAATAAAGGAATAGATATGTGATATGTGATGAAGCAAATTAGCAAAATGCTACTTGCAGAATTTAGGTGTCAGGTACTGGGAAACGGTTGCCCATTGTATAGTTTTTTCTCACTTTTTCTGTATATTGAAAATTTTTCATTAAAAGATGTTGAGAAAAAATTAAGTTAAGGGCGCCTGGGTGGATCAGTAGGTTGAACATCCAACTCTTGATTTCGGCGGAGGTCATGATCCCAGGGTTATGGGATTGAGCCCTGCTCAGGCTCTGCACTGAGCATGGAGCCAGCTTGGGATTCTCTCTCTGTCTCTCTCTCTTTCTCTCTCACTCTCTCTCTTTCTCTCTCACTCTCTCTCTTTCCTTCTCTGTCCCTCACTCCCTCTCTCTCTAAAATTAAAAAAAAAATTAACTTAAATATACACCTACCCTATGACCCAGAAGCTCCACCCCTAGGTACTTGCCCGAATTAAATGAAGGAATATGTTCACACAGAAATGTATCCGAGAATATTTATAGCAGCATTGTTCCTAATAGTTCTAAACTTGAACAACCCAGGTGTCCATCAACAGGAGTATGGGTGTGTGAATTGTGGTGTATGTATACACTAGAGTGCTACTCAGAAATAGAAAGGAATGAACCACTAATACATACAATAAGATGGCCGAATCCCAAAACTGTATGTTGAGCCAAAGAAGTAAGAGACTAAACTTAGAAACAGGCAATCAGAACAGGGATTGCCTATGAAGGATGGGAATTGATGGAAAGGAACATGGGACCACTCTCTGGAGTGAAGGAATGTTTTATATCATGATTGGGATGATGGATATTCAGATGTGCACCTTGATCAAAGCTGACTGAATTGTACATTTAAGATCTGTGTGGGGCATCTGGGTGGCTTAGTCAGTTAGGCATCAAACTCTTGATTTCGGATCAGGTCACGATCTCATGGTCATGAGATCAAGCCCTGAATCTGGCTCTGCCCTAACAGGGAAAGCCTGCTTGGGATTCTCTCTCTCCCCCTCTCTCTGCCCTTTCCCTGCTGGTGCACGTGTTCTCTCTCTCAAAATAAATAAATAAAAATGTTAAAAAAAAAACCCTATGCATTCCTGTATATAAGGTTTACCTAAGGTGGGTGGGGGGAAAGCTAGGGAGGAAAGTTCCCAAGATGTAGGCTGAATTGTCTTCCTCTGTGTGACTACAGATGACAATTTAGAGGCAATAGAGAACTCTGAATAGGAGGGGGCAAAGCTGACAGATTCCATGTTGGTAATCCAACTCTGAATAATGGGATAAGTCTATTCCTTGAGACATCCTAAGATAGGAAAAAAAGACACTCAATATTTCAAGGTGTTGTAAGATGAGACAAAATAGTAATATCTTAGTTTGTGGACAATATAGATCCAACCCCAACTTTAACTGTACAGGATTATAGCCACACTGGTACATTTTCCCCTTTGTCTTAGGAAATGTACAGAGTAAGTTCCCATAGGGAAACTAGATGTCAGAACTGATGGATTGAAATCACTGCCCTTTAACTCCCCCCAGGCCCTCTCTCCGAGTCTATTTCATACATAAGGCGAAGAAGGTGGGCTAGCTGCTTTGTTTCCTAGCCTTCAGCAGGTTGGAAGCAGCAAATTAGAAATGGGGAGGAGACAGTGAAATAGCCAGGGGCTGTCACTCAGACAGCAAGTGACAGCTCACAGCAGGCAGAAAGGATGAAGCAAGAAGAAATATAAAAAGCCAACCTAAATGCTAAAGCTCACAACAGTAAGCGAGGGACCCCTGCAGCTCAATTTATTTAAATAACTCCTCAGTGCACTGCAGTGTTTTACAGATCAGTCTAAAGTCTTTCTTAATGTCCTAAAAGAAGAATCAAGAATGTGATGGCATCATTATACAGTTTCTAAGAAGTCAAAGAATTGCTGTATTTTCTTAATTTTTTGATGCAATGTAAGTAGAATAATAAACATTTTTGGTTAGAGAGATGAACTCTACTTATTAAAAAATGCTTCTGTAAAATACTTATTCCCTGGCAATTATGAATAATACGCTTCTTACTTCTTAAGATTAGTGAAGCCTAACCCATCAAAATCATACGTTAGGTGGCAATATCTTGAAAAAGAAAAATAATAACACTTACCTCTGTTACCAAAGCTGAGGTCTTGAACTTTCTATCTTTCCCGACTTCTGAATCAGTGAAATGTCATCCCTATTATTTCATAAGGGCTTTATATATTGAGACAGGTCTTGGAATTCCTTTCTTCTGAATGTCAATCATTACATCAGATCAGGCCTTGAAAACTTTATAGCGGTTTTGTGAAAAGGCGATCCATTTTGTGTGTTTTTTCACCGAGCAGTGTAATGGAGCCAGCTCCTACTGAGTCGCGAGAGCCCATTGTAGCATCTCTTCCCAAGACTGAGTTCAGAGATTTCACATTGTCAGCTTGAAAACGGCCACGGTGGGAGTATTTGTACCATGAAATCAACAAACACTATCAATCAGTGTTATTTTCTTTTCTTTTCAAAGAGTCGGTTGCTAAACATTTATCAGCACGCCACTGGTTATATCGGATGCTTTAGATACATTGGATGGTCTTAGATTCAATTGCCACCACCTATGGTTCTTTCCTAAATAAGAAATGTAAATTATTACAGCTGGTCAGTCCTGAGCACAATTGGCAAGGTTAGAAAGCTTGTTTTGTTACTTACATTTTATTGGTATCCGGACAATCCAGTTTAATTATTAAATTACTTAAGCAATGGTGACAAAACAGATGGGAAATAAGCTAAGTAAAAAAGAAAATAAAGTTTATAGGGTCAGTACTGTTATAAAATATGATCCTAATAATACTTGGGTCAAGAAATCCTATCATTTGTCAGATCCTGAGAGGTCTTGGAAGAAACAGACAAGTAACTGAAGCAAATACTAGGCCTCAGGCTTCCTATTTAGAATAGAAGTGGATCACAAGCCTCCACAGAGACAGTTGTTTTTATCAGGAAGGGTATAAGCCCTTCTATTATCTGGATATTTGATGCTCTTGAGACAGGCAAGTTCATTTAAAGCACTCACTCTACCAGTGAGTAACATTTGTGATTGTAGGGAATTCCTAAATGTCATTGTTTATGTAAATCCAACCTGATGACTCTTATAACCTATTTGGGATTTGAGCTTTGACATGTGCTCACCTGTAGGCACTTATGTATTTTTGGCTAGGTTTTATTGCTTTGTAAAAACCATGAACAATTGACTAGGGCCAGAGCTGTCGTTACAGGGAAAAAAAAATGTTCAAATAGCTTTTTCCATTCCTCTTTAAAGCTAGGAAAGGACTATTTATATGCTTTCAAAGAGAGAGATTGGCTATTCACCCCAGTCTCATATTTGATCCTGAAAAGCAACAGAGACTTTAGGATGACAAATATCTGTTTATCTAATAGATTCTGGTACTTACTGCAGTCAGTTCATCAAATTCTCTGAATAATTCCATCCAAAAAGTTGAATTCACAAGTGTTTATTTAGTGCCTAATATAAGCAAAGCACTCTGCTGGTCGTTACAGAAATATAAAAGGATGGCCAAGATATGGTTCCTGTCTTCAAGGACTTTAATACATAGTGAAGAATACACATTTAGTGTGTTATAATCAATTGCAATTTTTTTTTTTTTTTTTTTTTAATTTTGAGCCCGGGTGGCTCAGTCGGTTAAGTGTCCGACTCTTGATTGTGGCTCAGGTCATGATCTCAGTTTGTGAGTTTGAGCCCTGCACTGGGCTCTGTGCTGACAGTGGAGAGCCTGGTTGGGAGTCTCTCTCTTCCCCTCTCTCTGCCCTTCCTCTACTTCCTCTCTTTCTCAAAAATAAATAAACTTAAAAAAAATTTTTTTTAAATACCATAAAATATTCAACTCTGAAGATAAGAACAGACTACTTCACGTTTAGAAATATTTGAGAAAGTATGTCTACTTTCTACTTCTTAGGGCATGTCGACTTCTTAAAGGCAGGAGTTTCTCTATCACGGTTTCAGCTGTGTCCAGTGAAGATTTATCAAGAGCTTTGTTCAATGAATCTTGTCCCTTTGTGTTATTTTTATAAACATCTATGATCACTGAGTCTAAAAATTAATAACTAAAGATCCCTGGGTAGGAAGATGTCAAACAACCTACTTTATCTCCTGGTGGTCTATGCTACTAAGTTTCCCAAAGTATTGCTTTTACTGTTTTTCATTTTTCAATTTTAGTAGGACACTTGAATTTCATCTGAAGAAAAAAAAAGAATCAAAATGACTTGTCATCATGTACAAAATGGCAATTCTACTTATAAAGTTCTAATCCCATTACTTAAATGTTCTTTGTTAAAATAACGTTATGCTTCCCAGGTATTAATAAATATTGAAAAAAATAAATATTGAAATATATACAGGAAGGAGGAAATCTGCATTTCATATAAGTGTTTTCATAATTTGCCAACTTCCTTAAGTTGGAATTTTATCAGAAAAAATAGAGAAAACAGGAAAAAACTGAAGCCAAAAAAAAAAAAAAAAAAAAGGCATATTGAAATCAAGAAAAAAATTGGGTGAATCCCAAAAATGCTACTTGTAAATTTGCCAAAACATTTTAAAATCTCATAGGAGATTTCATTCCCCCTTCCATGTGATTTATTTAACTCTAGCCCAACAAATGTGGCTGTGAACACAGGCACTAAATCTTTAATGCCAAAGTTGGCCAGAAGGCAAAAGGCATACTCTATTCTTGGGACTTTGCCGCTGTACTGCCCACCCTCAACACGAACCTCTACCTTCTCACTCCCACTTCCCTCCCCACTCACCTCCCACCCCTGGCAAGCCAAAACAGATTCCTTGGAGGTAAGCCATACTAGGCCAGGGCTAGTGTTCCTTAAGAACCTGCAGTACAGGGGCGCCTGGGTGGCCCAGTCGGTTAAGTGTCCAACTCTTGGTTTCAGCTCAGGTCATGATCTAGTCTTTCGCGAGTTCAAGCCTCACAGTGTCTGCGCTGACAGTGCAGAGCCTGCTTAGGATTCTCTCTCTCCCACTCTCTCTGCCCCCCACCCCCCACTTGCTCCGACTCTCTTGAAATGAATAAACTTAAAGAAATTAAAAAAAAAAAAAAGAACTTTCAGTACAGTGAGCCAGTCACTTCATCAATCTGGGCCTCAGTTTCCTCATTTGTAAAAGGTGAAAATAGCTGGCCTTCCTGTTTTTCTGAGGCTCAACGATCTTGATGTATGAGGAAAAGAAACATGAAAACCCTTTGCAAATGTGGTTACTGTTTATTTCAGATTATCCAATTTCCAAGTACATTAAAGAAAGTTTAGGCTTATGAAACCACATTATTGCAGGGCCGTTTCCTTTCGCTATATAGGGAAGTTCCAAAATTTCCCATGTTTCACCCATTAATTACGTTAGTTCATTAAGGACAAGGTTGAGTGGGTTAGTGGTCAGGTTATGGGACTAGGCATAATACTTCCTGCATTCTTATCTGACTTGGCCATTGTTTTGTTATTGCCTCAGGGAAAATCTTAATGCCGTAATTTGCTGTAAAAACAAATACATATCAGGGATATTTACTTTGAAAAAGGGTTATAAGGCTTTGAATGGATTCATATGAGAGGGCTTTCTACGTGAATCTTGTTCTTTGGAGCCAAATTATATTGTATAATTCAAAATCAATAAGAAAGGAACTAATTTTAATTGAGTTTTACCTTGTCGTAAGCACTGTGCTTACATTCTCATTCAATCTTTACAAGCTGTAAGGTTTTTAACATTACGGCCATTCTTACAGATCAGGAAGCGGAGTCTCCGTAATTTACCCAAACATCATCAACTACAGGACATAGGGCTGGGATTAAAAAAACTCTCTTCTCTTTAATGGGAAATCTCTACTCCTCTTACTAAACCTCTGCTCATCACAGTGTGGTCTGTGGAGAAGCAGCAAGGGAATCTCTTGGATCTAGTTAGAAATGCGGAAACTCAGGCTTCTCCCCTCTGCTTCCTAAATCACAGTCTGTGATCTAGTTAAGAGTCCCACATTAAAGTTTGAAAATATTTCGCTAGACCACCTGGCCTCTCAAACAGACTGCTGACATAATTGCTCCTCTTCACAGCTGACCTGGTTTCTGGATGAGCCCCCAACACCCACACGCACCCCCACGCCCCCACATCAGCTCAAGCTCCAGGCAAAATTCTCTTTATATATGGCACTGGTTTATTCCGGCATTATAACCTCCCAGTATTGTTTCATCATGAAGTGTGTGTATGATCTTTTTCTGTGCCACAGTATGCACTCTATGACAGCAGGCTTCGTCTTGGCCATCTTTGTACCTTGTGAACCTGTGACTTAAACTGGGGTTGATCAAATGAATGATTTAGCAGCGCTTCTTAAGTGTCTCAATACTTTTTTCCCTTTGTTATCTCTTCCCCAAACGTAGCTGCCAGGCCTGACACTCCTCACTGTGAAAGGCGCAACTACCATCAGTTGGAAGAGTGGCTAGTAAGTCGTGCAGGCTGGATCCTAATCTATCCCCAGAGAAAGGCTACCGTGTGCAGAATCTCAGTGCCAGGAAGCTTCCCCTGTCTTTGCCACCAGGAAACCTCATGACGCTTGGCAAGTCTCTTCGATTTCCTGAATTTTCGTTTTCCATCAAAGACAGATGAAGTTTGAGTTCTAAAGTACGGGAATTTTTCACCTGTTACAGTCTGCTCCTTGCATTTCCATCACCTCCAAGCCTTCCAACCCCAAACCTTCTCTTTATCCAGAGCCCTAAACCGAAAGAGGGGGAAAAACAAGGAAGAAGGTAAGTATGTCTCACAACTGATCTTAAGCCAGAAAAGAAGAGACCTGAGGTAAAGTCATTCACGCTGATGAACTTTTGGAGCTTTTCTTAATCATGGCCATTCCCTGTTGTGGCAGCTCAGGGGTACTACTTCTTGGGTATACTGCTTTGTGTTTGGTACCTAGATGTCCTCTGCGAAAGACACCAGATTGGCCAGTTGGGCGGCAAACTGTGTGCAGTTCTGGAAAAGTAGAGAAAGAGATACATGAGTATACCCTTGGTGCTCTACAGCAATGCTTTACTACTACCTTGTCTCAGTGACACAGTTTTGAGGTGTCTCAGATCTTTGTTATTAATAACGGTTATACGAAGTTGAAGCTTGCAAATGATTTACTTTCTCTCTCTTTTTAAAGTGTTGGAGTGAATTCAAGTATCCCGACCACGGTCACTATTTTTCATCACTCAGTGCCTTTTTTTAAATGTTTATTTGGAGGGAGATAGAGCACGAGTGGGGAGGGACAGAGGGAGGGAGAGGGAGAATCCCAAAGCAGGCTCCACACTCAGTGTGGAGCCAGGTAAGGGACTCGTTCCCAGGAACCGTGAGCACATGACCCCAGGCGAAACCGAGAGTCAGATGCCCAACCGACAGAGCCACCCAGGCATCTGTCACCTTGTGCTTTTTTGAGTGAGAGAAGGAAATGAAGTTATAGAGAGTTCTAAAGGAATATCACATAACCAAGACCTTATCTTACCTCTGCCACAGCTGTGAAATCCAGATATGGCCAAAGGGTTGTGCGATTCAGATGCATGTGAACATCATTTCTCTCGTGGTGCTCTTGGGAATGTTGGCATCGTAGTTTTGCTGACAGAGAGTTTCCTTGTGAGGTTTTCATGGCCTGTTGAAGAAACTAACATGTTTGGAACACAATTCAAGGCTAAACAAAGAGAATGGTTGGTATTTATTTAAAATGCTTTCCATTAGTAAGAGAAGATTTGATAGTTGTGGTTTCTCTCACTACCCTTAGAACAGAGACTTTTAAATTATGTTGACTGTGACCTACAGTGAGAATACACTGTCTAAAGTAACCATGGAGTATGTGTATTATATTTAGAGAGGTTTATATATAATTATATATACACAGATGTCATGATTTATATATGAGTGTATATATAAATAAAATTTTAGTTTCGCAAAACCATGCTTACTTTTAGTGTGTTAATAATATTTTTTATTCTATCTCAGTAACTAAAAAAGACTAAATACAATCCTCTAAATTGATTTCATGACCATTAATGGATTGCAGCTCAGAGTTTAAAGATATTGCTTCAGAAGCATCCTCATTTTACTGCCACGAACAGTTGCTTACTGCCAATTACTGAAGTGATCAATCTAGTGTCCTCTTTCACAGATATAAGTTAGGGTTCTGGCCAACAGATCATGACAGCTGCCTTAGTATTAGATGACTGGTTTGACCATGATAAAATAAAAACACTCTTTCCCATTTAATGGAACTCAGTTAATTCTATAAAACATGTGGTCAAGCTGCTGTTGTTAAGGCATTCATGGATATATTGTCCTATTTTATCCCAAATTTATAAAACACTATGCTATTGTGTTGATCAAGTCAGTAGAAAAGAAACGTCATCAAGATAGCATTATAACATCTCGGTGTACATTCTTTCTTAAAAAAAAGTTTATTTATTTTTTTTGAGAGAGGGAGTGCGTGTAGGAGAGAAAGAGAGAGAGAGAGAGAATCCCAAACTGACTCCATGCCATCATTCCAGAGCCTGACGTGGGGCTTGATTCCATGAACTATGGGATCATGACTTGAGACCAAACCAAGAGTTGGATACCTAACCAACTGAGCCACCCAGGTGCCCCAGGTATGCATTCTTATTAATAAGGCGGTGGCTGGAATATTAGTGTTGGTTTTCTCTATGATATGTAAAAATCAATATAAAATATAGCGTATGGTCCTCTTCAAATTTTTCCCATCTATTTTTGCTTCAATGGGATTCAAAATTAGAGGCTAACAATTTTATTTTTATTTTTATTTTTTAAATTTATTTATTTTTGAGAGACAGAGGGAGACAGTGAGTGGGGGAGGGGCAGAGAGAGAGAGAGAGAGAGAGAGAGAGACAGACAGAATCCGAAGCAGGCTCCAGGCTCTGAGCTATTAGCACAGAGCCCTATGCGGGGCTTGAACCCATGAACCATGAGATCATGACCCGAGCTGAAGTCGGACGATCAACTGACTGAGCCACCCAGGTGCCCCTAACATTTTTATTTTTTAACTTTTAAAAGTTTCAAATTATACACCATGAAGACAGGTTTATATGTGCAAAATATTTTTTATTCTTCTGAAACGTTTCTATACTGAAAAAAACTTTTCCGTATTTTTGTCATTGGGATTAATTAACTATTGTTCTCAGGGTGATTTTCTTAAATAAAAGCAAACATAAAAGAAATGTTTCTTTGCTTTTATTTGAAATGTGTTTCTTTTCTGTTCATTCCCTTAGAAGCCAGTGTTGAAATATAGACTCTAGTGCCATATGTCAATTCTGACAAGTAGAGTTCAGGGAACAACCACTGCAGAATATTAGACAGACCCTGGGATAACTTTCTACAATTGCAACAAAGAGCTGTCTAAAAGTAGCTAGGCTGTTACTTTTAGAAACTGGATTTTGTGATTTTTAAACATCAAGCTGATTTTTGCCCTTGGAGAAAAGCGGAATGCAGGAATGTAACCCAGCACACCTGCTTAAGCAGGAACATTTTATTTTTTAATTTTTTGAAAAGGTTGTTTATTGTTTAGTAATCTCTACACCCTACATGGGGCTCGAACTCACAACCCCGAGATCAAGAGTCGCACACTCTACTGAGTGAGCCAGCCAGGTGCCCTAAGCAGGAACAATTTAACGTTCTGTTTTGGAATGTAAACTGGGTGTACTGGTAAGACTGTACCCTGTATAATTTGAGATTTTTTTTTAAACCAATATCCGAATGTAGATAGACTCTTCTAAGAATGAGGATGGAGGCAGGTGGCTCAGCAGCAGTGGAGAGTGGGAGAGAGGGAGAGAGATTGAGAGGGTGACCCACGTATGGTACAGAGCATGGGTAGTAGTAAGACGGTCACAGTGTGTGGGGGCTCTTCCTCTGGTCATTAACCATCTAGGCAGTAATGTGATGGCAGGATGGAGAGGCTAGCGTGGAAGTTCTAGTTAGACTTGGTCAGGAAAATATATGGGGCAGTTCTCTGGGAAATTTTCAAGTAATGCAGAGACCTTCTGATGAGGCCTCATTTCTGGACATTTTGTAATAAAAAGGTAAAGTCAGGTACATATAAATGATGTAGATTGTATATTATATAGATTAAACAAGCATGAACACATTCCTTTTATAATGTCACAAAATATTTGCATAGGTAATTATTTTAATCACATTAGAATAGTGATATCAAATGATATGAAGATAGACCTTTGCCTTTCCCAGCATAGACCAAAGATTCACTAGCTAGATGCGAACTCATTGAGGAAGAAACAAGCTCACCTTCTATTTTCGTATGGTTTAGCCAAGTAAGTCATTCTCCTTTGCTTGCCATCTTAGAGTCCGTATTTCTGGTGGTCTCCAGAGTGATTATTCCGTAGCTTCTTAAAGAAGGTATAGAGCTGGGTGACTGGATAGAACCTAAGGGTGAACTGTTGAATATTTTGTAAGGCGGAGAAAAGGTTTCCACCATCTGTTTTTCTCCTGTGTAAGCCCGATCCTAGAAAGTCTGGGAAACTCCAAGTCACCTTGGTTTCCCGCACTCACAGAGCTCTCCATTAACAAGCCACTTCGTAGTGGGGCCAGTCAATGGAGACAAAGCATAGTAACATGATAAAGAACAATGGAGACTTGCAACTTACTTTTAAGCAACTTGGCCACAAACATTAAAATAAGCAAAAAATATATTCCATATATATATATATATGGATATTACATATGTATATATGGATATGTATATTTACGTATCCATATATACAGAGACAGCACATGCAGCATGTTCAAGATTGGTAAATCTAAATTTAAAATTGTTATATTAGTTTTTCAACTTTTCTGCAAATTTGAAAATTTTCAAAATAAAAAGTGCGTGTGTTGGAGGAGGAACAGTAACAGAGAGGATAATCAGCACAGATGTTACATTTAATGAGGTTATTACCTTTAAATTATACAGTATTATGCTATATTATGTTATACAGAACCTAGCTTAGGGCTTTGAACTTAGGAGGGATTCACTTATTTTTTGAAGAGCATAGATTAAACTGCTTGGAAGAACATGCTAAGAAAACCTCCCAAGGGTCCAGTCCCTTCTCCGGCGTCTTGGGGCTGTGTGACTCCAATATCCACCGTCTCACCCTTGAACGGAGGCCGAGGGTGAGGAAGACATATTACCTTCCTCTACGTTGGTTGAGCGGTGAGCTGCATGAACCAGCAGCATCTCCAGCCCTGGGACCTTGGTAGGGTGCAGACTATCGCTCTAGCCCCAGACCCACTAAGGCAGAATCTGATTCATATGCACCTTAGTTGTGTCCCTGTTAGAATAAAAACGGGCTAAAGCCATTTACCTGCGTTAAATGTCTCCATGCCTGCTTCTGAATCAATGATAGATATATAGCCAAAAAAAGATTTCTGAGGACTTAGTCTTTTTCTTTGTCAATGCTTAACAGAGAAATGTTTTTCTAAATAAATATAAGTAGCTTATTTTTTCAAAACTTTTTTTTAATTGTGGGTGATAGTGATTTTCCACATGTGAGCTAAGCATCACCCACAATTCCTCTGATCGTGGTGACAGAACATTTTTAATTTTTTTTTTTTTTAACGTTTATTTATTTTTGGAACAGAGAGAGACAGAGCATGAACGGGGGAGGGGCAGAGAGAGAGGGAGACAGAATCGGAAGCAGGCTCCAGGCTCTGAGCCATCAGCCCAGAGCCCGACGCGGGGCTCGAACTCACGAACCGCGAGATCGTGACCTGAGCCGAAGTCGGACGCTCAACCGACTGAGCCACCCAGGCGCCCCGGTGACAGAACATTTTTAGATTATAGGTCATATAAACTGAAGGTTTCGTTAGCCCTGGAAAATACAATTCTAAAATAGAAAACGATACCAACTGGGATGCTTTAGTTTTAAAAAATATGAAACTGTTCTGTGGGTTGTAAAAGTTTGCTAAAAGGTCTTCTTGACATTTATAATTCTCTTCCCAGTAGCCCTTTAACTAGAGACAATTTAAAAGTAGTTTGCTGAGAGTTCAAGAGTTTAGAAATGTTTTTTTTCCCCCTTTTATTATTCTGCAGTCTGTGCTACCATAGCTGAGGAAAAGGAGAGGAAAGGGGGCCTTCTATCTTCTGCAGTCTCCAGTGAGGGTTGAAACTTAGGGCCTCTGTGGTGATGCTTTAGGAAAAAAGATCAGAGATGCAGATGTATCTGTGACTTGGAGATTTTAGTGAGGTCCTTGTTACGATGAATATTGTGGACCTTCTGGATAAATATGTCCAGTGTAATTATTAAGCTTTAAAAATGCCAAAAGAAAAAGAAAGGAAAAAAAAAAAAACCCTCACATTTGGAGCTCTGCATCTGGAAGCCTTTTTCTCCCCTTAGGAAATATTTGTGGCTCTTTGTTCCTGTCATGGAGGAAAATGTGCTTGTAAATTTCACCCAAGAGAAAGCATATCTTTGCATCCACCACATCAGGAAGGAATAGATACAATCCCACAAACATATGCCAAAATCTCCAGAAATTTGACCAAAGGCTGGGGGAGGGGGCTTGGGGGAGGTGGGAGGGGTGGAATCATGCAAGAAAAGCAACCCAGCCCGGCAGAAAATTTGCCAGCTGAGGATGTTGTCTGTGCCAACCTTGGCCTCAAAGAAAACACTCCACCCTCTTAAAACTGCTAAGATGGCAAGGAGGGCAGTGCCTTCTCTGGCCATGCAGACCTCCCTGGACAAATGGATGCCTCCAAGAGCAGCCAAAGCAAACTTCCCCCTACATGCTAGACATACATCCATAGGCACAGAGGTCAGTCTTGTGTGTCAGGCAGTTGCTTGCAGTGTGAAAGGAGCCAGGGAAATCACCCCAAAGTTTCTCTGACTGCCTATCTGGGTGCCTAAAATTCAACCAGTATTGTTCCTTTTCCTTTTAGTCAGGATATATGCTCACCCTAAAATTTCCTTATGATGTTAAGTAACCCCAGGGTAGGGGGGGCATCTCAGAGTTTCATCCAAGACTCTTTTGTATTAAAACCTGAGGTCTTGTTCCTAGCACCGGGACCCCTAAGGCAATGATTCAAATGAGACAGGGTGATTCCTTTGTTCCTGCTGCCCACACTTCCTTATTCTTACTTCTTAACGGGGGTGTGAACTGTTTTTACACAACACAAAGTAGTTTGCTCTCCAGGTGAGGTGGAAGAGAAGAACTGATGGTTTATTTTCCCCATTGTTTGCTTCCTGACTATGAGGATGGGCTCACCTGGATTTCCTTAGAGCTGCCCCACCATGCCTGGAATCCAAGACTGTCAAAGTGGTTTCCCCCATTTGGGGGGCAAACCCACTCCTTGTATGGGGGACCTCTGGATATCAACTGTTGCCTTATCAGTTAGGGACAGACTAGCACCTGGAGTTTGAGAGCGTTCCAGTCACTCTGCATATTGTAAATGCCCTCCCTTACAACCCATACAATTAGAACACTTTATATTGAAATGCTTCCTGAGGTGAAACCCTGTACTGTAACCAGAAGTCTCAAGGGAAGCATTTATTGCATTAGTCTTAAAAAAAAACCCCACTCTTACGATGAATTAAATCTGTTACCTTGAATATTTAATTCCTACCATACATAATTTTAACCATCCCTCCCAAACAATTTGTTTTCATTACAAGGCTTAATGACCATCTCCTCTTGCCAGAATCACACTAGCCCTTTAAGAAAGAAATGTTTAGCATCACCCCAGTAATACTAAACAGAGCTCAGCAGTTAGAGGTGAATTGGGGAACCTTTGCTTTGTTGGTTTGGGTAGCTCAGATGTGGGGCCGGGGCCTGTGCACGTGAGACAGGTGCACACACACACCTTCTGGAATCTTAGGCTGGGAAGTCTGAGTGGCACTGATTCCTACTTCCGGCTCCTATTTCAGTTTGCAGGCTCCTGACATCAGGTTTCTGCAGTGTGCCAAGCACGAGCTCTCTCCTACATCAAGCCAGGAATGGCAGTGGAACATTCGAAAAGCATCTAGGACTCTTGAGAAAATCTCCCTCTAGATAGTGTCTTTGGCCCCTTTTGCCTCCTTCAAGCTTCTTTTCCTGTCTCTTGGGACTTCTTCCCTCCTGAGGTACCTCCCCTGGCCTGCACCGGGTGCTCCCCCAGCCCTGCTACAGCCACTATGGGACACATCCCATAGTCTTTAGAGACCACTCTCCTTGCCTCAACCTCCTGGCCCTTCCCTTTTCTCCAGCCTTGCCTCCAACTCAACTTCTGTTCTGGTTCTTCCTTGCAAGCAATATTATACTAACTAATATTTTGCGGTACTTGCAGTTTGTAAAATACAGATAATTATGTTGAGCACAAACAATGCTGTCAGGATGGTATAATTATCCCCATTTGAACATAAAAACAAATGTAAGGCTCTGAGGGTCAGGCTCATTCAGGCTGAAGAATAACTGATGGGTTCATGCTGTTCCTCTCTACGTGTTAGGCAGCTACCTCCATCAACAGGGCAGGCACTGTGACTGCCTGGGCCATGGCGTCTTCTTTACATCGGTCTACTGGACTTCCCAGGGTCTGCCAAAGCCCCCAAGGTGACATGAGAAAGCTTCTTTCTTGGGTTCCATTATCTTAAGTACATTTATCCATGTATTATATATATATATATATATATATGTACGTATCGGATGTTATCTCACCTTTTGTTATCATCACGTGACAGCCTTATGCCTGCTAGAAATAGCCCAGTATCTCCTCAATCATTTTTAGGTGGTTGTATTCATTAGAAAGGTAGTGTCTGAGCCAAAGTGAGTGTTTGAATTGGGTGGGGTGAACCGGCAGCCTGGGTTCCCACTTTGAACAAGGCCTCACTTTGGGCTCCTTGGTAGGCACGAGGGCAAAAGAGTCTCCTCGATGCAGATGCCTGGGAGGGAGATGTGGAGAAGCACAGGGAGGGACCTCTTTCCAGTCTGAGCATGGAGGGAAGGGGCAGGGAACAGATTTTGAGGACCTTGATTTCTCAAGTGATTTCCTGAGACTCATGACACAAGCAATGTCGGGGCGGGTCCCAACTGGGAAGATGTAAAGGAGAGCCGTGGAGAAAGGCATCTTGTAATTTTGATGGAAAGAGCCAGCCTTCTTGCAGTGTTAGGGAAAAATCTGTTGTAAGATGGCCGACAGGACTGAGAAGGGAATTCCAGTCCTTGTCAGAAGACTCCCCTTCCGGGATTTCCTTCCTATTCTGCTTGCCACAGGCATCAAATTACTACCAATTAGGGATGCAGAAGTAACAGACTATAAATTGTCCCCTCTGTTGATGCTCTGGGCTCAGATCTCTGGAGAATGATCTCCTCTGGGCCTACCGGTGTAAAATAAATGTCCTACCTCCTTCCTTCCACTTGGTTCTTCTGCCAGGGTGATCCAGACCAGTTTTCTGTAACAGCAAAGGGAAGCTTAAAGGAAGCCCAGCCCATGTGAGCCTTTGAGGGAGACAGTAAGAGGGGGCATGAAAGCATCTCTCCTCTAGGGGAGCGATGGAGGCCTGAGAAGGAAACCTGGGAAAGTCATCCCAGACTCCCACAAAAATAACTTGGGGCCTCCTTCAGGTGGGGAAAGATCTAGGTCTTGCAACTATACAGGAAGAGGCTATCAATGGTTATATGGTAATAGGGACATCTATTACCATGATTAGCCAGCTCTTGGGTTGCTGAGGTGCAAATATTGAAGAATATCAACATAGATTCAGGCTAACCTTCCCCTTTTTCTTTTTTTCTTTTTCTCTTTCTCATTCTCTTTCTTTTCCTCTCTCTCTCTCTCTTTCTTTTTTTCAAGTTTATTTACTTACTTTTGAGACAGAGAGAGATCGTGCACAAACGGGAGGGGCAGAGAAAGAGTGTGAGAGAGAATTCCAAGCAGGCTCTGAGCTGTCAGCGCTGAGCCTGATGCAGGGCCTGAACCCACCAACCATAAGATCATGACCTGAGCCGAAGTTAGATGCTTAACTGACCAAACCACCCAGGTGCTCCCTTCCCATTTTTCATAAACAGTATAGCAACTGCACATTCCCAATTACTGTTTTTGAAAAAAAAAAAAAAAAGTATTTATTTGTCCACATAATGCAGCAGTTATGGGCAAATGTTCTTGAGGATGACTGCCCACTGGGGACTGCCAGCTTTCTTAGCACAGGCCCATGATGGAGTGGTGTGTGGGCCAGCCCAACCTCTCCGGCCCCTGGCCTTGTAACCTCTAACTCCCCTGTGGAACAGAGGCACGTAGGCAGGAGGCGGTGCTTGGATCCTCCTGTGGAGAATTGAGACAAAGAAAATGAGGGGAAAGTTAATTTTCTGCGAGTGTATTTCCTCATTCTCTTTCTCCATGGAGGCTGTATGTCCAGCGGGATGATAAGGCTGTGCGAACGAGCAGAAGCAGCTGAGCTCAGCCAACTGGATTGAAATCTTCACTCTTACCCAGGGGAATGGTGGGCAAGTCTCTTAAACCCCGTGGAGGACTGGCTGATGGGTAGACAGATGGCTCTAACTGTGGAAGGCAGGACCACATCCCAGTTAAGAACTCTGTGTTCAGACCGTCAGGTGTGAATCCCAGCTAAACTACTAGTGGGACCTGGGGCCAAGTGTTCAACCTCTGTGAGCCTCAGCTTCCTCACCTGCAAATGGAGGAGTGGGTGACTAACTCATAGGGTTGCCATGAGAATGAAATGAGGAAAACAGATACAAGACCCATTGCTCCTCTCACATTTCATGCACTCAGGAAATATCTCTTATTATGGTGGATGTTTTCGATGCACTTGTGTTTATACCTGAGCTGACATTATTTTTTAATGGGTATTTATCTTCATTTTGTTACAAGCTGTTTTTCTTTTTGAGGAGCCATTCTTACCTTTCACTGATCTAAGACCCCCACCCCTAAACTCATTTTTGGCTTGCGGGGGGGTCCCTGTTTTGTGTTCTTTGTGTGAGGACTTCTTTAACAGTATTTACCATAGGGCATTTTGCTGGGGTTTATCTCCTTCAGGAAATTCTGGATTGCTTGAGGGCAGAGGCTTTGTTCCCAGAACCCAGCCTTAGTTGGCTTTCACCAAATACTTGTTAGATAAGTATAGAAGAGAATAGATATCCTTATCTAAAAGGAATTTTGATGAACCTGGAAATGGAAGCTTCAAAAAATCCTATCCTACCGTATGTATCAGAATATAAGTGGCCCAGCCTGAAGCTGACCTGTGGGCCAAAACAAAGAGATCTGGTCACATTTTCTACCTGCAGCAGGAGTGGCTGACTCTGAGGCTGTCCTTTCAACCGGTGGGTTGACCTGGAAGGAGCTCCCCCAGTCTCAGTATAGAAAGAACAAGGGGGTAGACCTTGGAACTGCTTTATAGAAAATGAAGAACTTGAACCTGAGAACTGTCACTACGTGAAGAATTGAACTTGCCTTCTCCCTCTGCAATCAATTTTACTTCTAGATGCTCTCCCCAGACCATCCCCTCTGCTGTTTCCATAACCCTGGAATTCAATTCCTTCTCATTTCTTGTCTGAATTACTGAGTCACCAGGCTTATTGGTGTCTGTCATGCCATCCCATTCTCCATAGTGCTTCTGAGGTGAGCAGACTATAGAACAGATCTGTCCCCATTCCCTGTCTCTCCCTCACCTGTCATTGTTCAGGGTCTGTTTGCTCCCCGCACTGCTCCCTGGATAAAGGCTGAATCCCTACTCGGGCTCCCTAACTCTTTCAGGGTGGGTCCTTGCTTTCTGTCCATTTCCTCCTTCTCCAGCCCTTCCTCTCACTTCCTTCTTCCTTTTATCTCCAGACATATTAAGCTACAGGATGTTCCAGAGCAGTCCCCTCTCTCAAGTCCATGTTTTCATGTCCTCTAGAAAGTAACCCTTGTCTCCTAGGATAGTTTACCACCCCATCAGTTGTTAGATACAAGGAGGTACCCAGATCTTTCCTCCACTGTGGCAATAACCATATTGGATTATAATGAGCTAATTGCTGAATTCATTCATCTAACTTCCATTTATTTCGTCTCCTTTTCAATGCCATTATAGTGTGCTTACCAGCCATCCTTGAGATACATGTTAGAGATACATGTACCCATAAATAAGCCAGGAAAAAAATCCTGCTTTCATGGAATTTGCATTCTAGTGGAAGAAAATGAATGATAAATATACGAACAATTTATTTTCCAATAAAATTTCGATACAAATCTTTGAAGGAAATAAATAGGGTGAAATGATGATTAGCTAGTGTTGGGGGTATGTGAGTGGGAAATCAGGGAAGCCTTCTCTGAGGGAGGTGATATTAGAATCGAGTCCAGAAGCACAATGAGAGGAAAGCTATACACAGAACTGGAGATGGAACATGAGTTCCCGATAAAGGACTGAGTTTGGCGTGCTGGAGGAAGGAGAGAGAGCCACTCTCCCAGGAGCATGACATGAGCCCCCAGTAGACAGTGAGCTCCTTGAGACTCCAAGAGGAATCTCATACCTTACCATGATCATAGGCTCTAGACATACCCAGTGTGATAATAAGTATTTGAATGAGTAAATATGATTTTGAAATTGGCTTTTCTTTGGTTTCCCACACCAAAAAGCTGAAAAGGTCTTCCATTTGCCTAGAGCTTTTATCCTAGGAACTATAGTAAAATATTATTTTTTCCCCCAGCTTTATTGAGATATAATTGATATCATATTATATAAATTTAAGATGTATGATGTGATGATTTGACGTATCAATACACTGTGAAATGATCACCACAAGGTTACTTAATACATCTGTCACCTACGTTATTTTTTTTTTTCTTTTTTGTCATGGGAACATATAAGATCTACCCACTGAGCAAATTTTGAGTATACAATACAATATTGTTAACTATAGTCACATACTGTACATTAGATCCTCAGAACTTATTCATCTTATTATTGAAAGTTTGTACCTGTGACCAACCTCTCCCCATTTCTCCCCAACGTTCAGTCACTAGCAACTACCATTCTACTGTGTTTCTTTGAGTTTGACTTTTAAAAAAAATTCCATATATAAAGGAGATCTATGGTGATGTCACCGTATTAGAGCAGTTCAGGAGAAATTCTCATTGAGAATCAAGGAGAAAAAGTTCTTTTTGAGGAACAAGTTTGAAAACTCTTCCAGAAGGATGCTCAGTAGGGGAAAATTCTTTAAAATAACAATCACAGAAGTGGAGGGAGAGGTTGGTTTATCTTAGAGAAGTTTTTCTTTAGAAGGAGAGGTACTTCAGGGAATAAAAACATTGGCTGCCAAGGAAATTAAGGAGTAAGCAAGCCACAAACATTTAAGACCCTGTCAAGCTGGGGTGGGAATAGGAAGTTCCTGTGAATCTCTATATAGTAGTGAATGATGATGCAAAATTCATATCTTAACATGGAAAGTTCACAAGGATTTTGATTAATTAGAAGACAACTTTAAAAGGATGTGTGATTAATGCTGGAAAAAAAGAGTGAAAAAAAGGATGTGGTTAAGAGATAATAGAGTCATTTTTTTTTAGTTCACATATTTCACAATGCTTTATTTCTTTGTTTGTTTAAGGTGTTTAGGGGCCAAGGGCTTTCCTCACTATTTCCAAGGGAATTTTTTGCTTGTTTGTTCCTGTTATTTTGGCAGTGCATCTATTTATATTGATAAGAAGAACTACCTAACTAGCCAGGTGAATAAAATGCATTTTAACCCCAGGGTGATTTTTATCCCGTGTTATGCAGTACTAGACCTGATAGATTTTAGAGAGGATAGGTAGCAATCTTCTCCAAAATGAAAATCAGGGGCGCCTGGGTGGCTCAGTCAGAAGATTAAAAAAAATTAAAAAAAAAAAATCAACACAGAATAGAGTCCAGAAAAGAAACCACAAACAACTCCCAAGAATGAAACTGATAATGGCTAACTCGATGGCTTAATCATGTGCTTTTTAAAAAGATCAGATTTATCTTTATTCACAACAAATTCATTAAAATAAATTTATCCAACACCGAGATTATGAAATGTTTTTTTATACGGAGTATATAGCCTCCTTTGAGCATGAGTGCAACAGGAGTCCCAGCTTGAGTCTATGAAACTTTAGACTTTGGAGGGGAGGGGAGAATGAGTTCAGCTTGCCGGTTGTCGCTTAGATTTAACCCCAGGCCTAAGCCCCACTGGAAATGTATCTGAGACGCATAGAGAGAGTGGGGTTATCAGAGAGAAAAACCCTGAGGAGCTTTATTTTAAAACATGACACCAGGGTGGGAACAAAACTGGGGGCTGCACAATGGCAAGAGAGGAATGAAATATTCTTACCTACTTCCCGACACAACACTGAAGCTTTAAGGACTTTGTTGCCTCCGCTGCAGCAAAAGGCAGTGGGACCCACAGACATGGCAGCAGGCACAGGTTGCCCAGTGGGTGATGGCGCAGCAGGGAGTGCAGACAGCAAAAGCAGACCCTCTGGGAGCACATGAGGTATACATCCAGGGGCATCTAGAAGTATTTGAGAGACACAGGCAATTGAGGTCCTGCAGAAGGTAACCGTGGAAAGTGGGTTAGGGGCAAATAAAACTTGGGTTCTTATTAATTTGACTCCATTAGAACCCTCAGGCTGTGGAAGCCTGGGAAAACATGAATTAAATAAAATCCTGAGTTCTGTGTGGGGCAGAAATAAGGAATAATTGAAGTGAAATTAAAGAACAATATGACTTTGTGCAGTGTTCTTCGTATCAAAAGTAGGTAGTTGGATGGAAAAATACATTGAGACCACAATCCTGTGGTCCATGCAAGTAATGCATGCTTTTATTTGTTTTGACTGAATAAAAAGCAAATTCAAGATGTTACTTGGTGACCTACCATCTCCAAAAAAACTTGTAAAGTAAATTAATTATGGAATTTATAGTTGCAAGCGCATTTTCCCCAGTTCTTCTGGTTTCATGTTTTTTACTCACAAATCTTGTTAACTTCTAATATACTTGTGATGTGGATTCCTTCTTAATGTAGAACACATTTTAATATTCTTGTTTTTGGCAAGATTTTACACAAACATGTTACTTCCAGAAAGTGATTTAGAAAGAAATGTTAATAGAAACACCTTTATAGTATTCATAGGTGTTGAGTCTTTAAAAATACGTGGGATCAGATTTTAAAATTTTTATCATTTCTAAAATTAGCACATTAAAAAACTCTTATCCTGTGTAGTAAATATGCACCATGGAATTGCACAGTAGATAAAAGAGAGACGAATACTAATTTACAATTTTAGTGTTTATTGATTTTTTGAATTACAAAAATAGCATTCTCGTTGTAAAACATGTAGAAAAAGTTGAAACGCATTAGTAAAAAAATAAACCACAAACCATAATCCCAACCTGTTAAAGGCAACCAGGTTAATATGGGGGTGTTCCTTTTTTCTATTCTTTTATGTGTATTATATATCCATATATGAAACAGGATCATATTGTATAATAGCTTTTATATCCTGATATACTTTCTGCAACTATGTTTTCTTGCCTCATATTTCCCTAGTAATTTAAACTATAATTACACCTTTTCTATTACTAATAATCTTTATGTTATTTAAAGCCATTTGAAATATTTTTCTCTCTGCTTATCAAGCTTAAGAATATAACTATTAATTATCATATGCGTACAATGAGAAGTCTTTCAAGCTTTTACTGTCTTTACTGCCTCTCCCCACCTCACAGTTTTGATTGATGTACTCTGGAATTTAGATGCAAATTATTATTGTTATTTTACATTATTAACTATTCTTTGGAGACTGATTTTTGAAATTTGTTTTGCCTTCTAACCATACTAATCACAGTTTTCAAGATGTTGATCTAGGCTTAATTGGTTTCCTTTGCTCCCTATCATCTGCTTTTATCACGTCATCCTCATTCTTGAGGTCTTTCTTTTGATCCCTCCCCAGGTTGGCTGGATTGTATCCCTAAACTGCAAGTACAATATTTTCTGAGCACTGGCTAATGGGAGAATATTGGTCTTTCTTATAAATGAAAGTACATTGTTCTTCCCCCCCCCCCCCCATTTGGAAGCTCATCTTCATTTACTGCTGCTATTTGGTTCTCTGGAGAAGGTGATGGTTTTCCTTCCCTTGGGGCAGTAGCTCTCAACCTCCGCTGCACATTCAAATCATGGAGAGGGAGATTTTTTAAATGTCAGTGCCAAGGTTCCATCCCAGAATAATTAAATCAGAATGTCTAAGGATGGAGCCCATACACTAGTATTGTTTAAAGGCTCACCCAATGAATGATGACTGGGGTGAGAAACACTGCTTAAGACTTAAGTTGTTTTTTTCTTGCCTGGATGCTTGTAGGGTTTTTTCCTTCTCCTTAATTCTTGAAATATTCGACAGGATATGTCTAGGTACCTGTGTCTCTTCATTTCTGCCTGGTAAACTTTAATTCTATAAACTCAGCAATTTCCCCCTGTTAGTTCTTTGTATATTGCTTCCCTCCTATCCATTCTGTTTTCTCTTTCTTGGATTCTTAGGACATGTTGATGGTATTTCCTGGATCTCTCTCTCCCTTATATTTCTCTTATTTTCCCTCATCGTTTTGTCACTGTTATCAGTTTGTTTCAAAGTCATCAGTACTGGTTCTGGGCCTTTTGGGAGTCATAGACGCCTTTGAGAACTTTATTAAAGTTAGATTCTATTCCCCCTCAAAATGGCCACATCATAAAGTTGCATATCATTTCACAGACCAACTCTTCTGATCTCTGTGATCCCTACATGAAAGCTCATGTCCCCATGATAGACTCCTGGTCTAAATGAAGTTCCATTGCTCACTCTCAAAGAGCAGGGGAGAGAGAGAGGCTCAGAAATCGAGTAGTACATTTGGTAGTAACTGTGGCAACCACACAGGTGTATCACTCAGATCACCCTTCAGGAGATAACCCACCACAAAGAGTGCAGTTAGGTGACAGTCTCCAGATGTATGTGTGCCTCAGCTTTTGGCCTGTGGTTCTTTCCTTCTTTCCTTCCTTCCTTCCTTCCTTCCTTTCTTTCCTTCTTTTCTTTCTTTCTTTCTTTCTTTCTTTCTTTCTTTTTTTCAAGTATAGTTTACATACCATGTTACGTTAGTTTCAGGTGTACAACATAGTGATTCGACAAGTCTATATGTTATGCTGTACTCACCACACTGTAGCTGCCATCTGTCACCATACAATGCCATTCCAATACCATTGACTATATTCCCGAAACTGTGCCTTTGATCCTAGTGATGCTTCAGCCTTTGAATTAAGGTCATGTACTTCCGGGGTAGCATCAATCAATGACTGAGCAGGCTGGTATGAAGGCTTGCCATTTGTGGCTAGTGAGAGCCTTCTCTAAGGGTAATTTTTGTGTTGAAGCTCCTCATTGAGCTCGCCAAGATTTTCCTGGAGCTGCACTGAAGGCTGAGGCTCTTTTTATGCAGCTGTATCCTTCTCTTCTAAATGTCAGGCTTGGAGCCTCTCCCCTGCCCATTACTATTCCCAGCAAATCTTTTGTACTTCTTTTTTTTTTTAGATTTTTTTAATAGACGTTATTTAAAAATTTTTTTAAAAATACTTATTTATTTATTATTTTTTCATGAAAGAATTTACTTAGATAATATGCAAAGCTCCCACAAAATTCTCCACACAGGGTAGTGATTATGCCTTGTTACTTTACAGTTTTTTAATATTTATTTATTTATTTATAATTTTATTTTTTTAATTTACATCCAAATTAGTTAGCATATAGTGTAACATGATTTCAGGAGTAGATTCCTTAATGCCCCTTACCCATTTAGCCCATCCCCCTCCTACACCCCCTCCAGTAACCCTCTGTTTGTTCTCCATATTTATGAATCTCTTATGTTTTGTCTCCCCCTCCATTTTTATATTATTTTTATTTCCCTTCCATTATGTTCGTCTGTTTTATCTCTTAAAGTCCTCATATGAGTGAAGCCATATGATATTCGTCTTTCTCTGACAAATATCAGTAACTTCACTCAGCATAATACCCTCCAGTTCCAGCCATCTAGTTGCAAATGGCAAGATTTCATTCTTTTTGATTGCCTAGTCATACTCCATTGCATATATACCCCACATCTTCTTCATCCATTCATCCATCGATGGACATTTGGGCTCTTTCCATACTTTGGCTATTGTTGATGGTGCTGCTATAAACATTGGGCTGCATGTGCCCCTTTGAAACAGCACACCTGTATCCCCCGGATAAATACCTGGTAGTGCAATTGCTGAGTCCTAGGGTAGTTCTATTTTTAATTTTTTGAGGAACCTCCATACTGTTTTCCAGAGTGGCTGCACCAATTTGCATTCCCAATCTTTTGTACTTCTAACTCAGTCTTGGCGTCTGCTTCTTGGAGGACACAACTGCCATCTTACTTTTTTGAGTCTCGCTTATTTTGCTCAATGTTATGTTGAGACCCATCCATGTTTTCGCATAGGAGTAGTTTGTTCTTCTTTCATATGGATATGGATAGTCTAAAATCCATATACTTGTTCTCCTATAGATGTTTGGCTTCATAAATAAAGTTGCTATGACCATCCTAGCACATGTATTTTGGTAGATACAAGCATTCATTTCTGTACGGTAAGTACCTAAAAGTGGAGTTCTGGGCCATAGGGTATACATATGTTTAGTTTTAGTGGACACTGTCAAACGCCTTCCTAAAGCAACTTTTTAATCGCTACACATCTACCAACAATTTATGAGCGTTCCAATTGCTGCACATCTTTGCCAACACTCGATATCGTTGGCAATTTGCTTTCCTGTTACTAATAATGTTCACACTTACTGGTCATTTTCTAAGCTGACCGTTAAAGCATTTTACCGATTTTTAGTTTGTTTTCCTATTTTATTCTTATTGATTGGTGGAAATTCTTTATATGCTGTGGACATGAGTCCTTTGTCAGGTATATCTATTGCTAATATCTCCTCCCAGTCTGTGGCTTGCCTTATTACTCTCTTAATATTGTCTTTTGACAAATATACATTCTTTGTTTAAATGAAGTTCAATTTTTCCATCTTTTATTTTCTGGGTAGTGCTTTTGGTGTTCTATTTAAGGAGTTTTGTCCAGGGATCACGAAGACATTATGCTCTCCTCTAGAAACTTCATTGATGTACTTTTCACATTTACATCTATGGTCCATCTCAAATTAATTCTTACGTGTTGTGTGAGAGTGAAGTCAAAATTGAAAAAAAATATATGGTTATCGAAATTTCAACTTACAAACTCTCTTCTTTGTATTTGGCATAAGGGCTGTGCTATTGGACAGATTTTGTGGTAGGCTTCCTATCTAGGGCTTCCAGAGGTACCTCCAAGCTTACTGTGGGTGTGTGATACACCCAGGCCAAGGATTCCAGCCCAGCGCCCACTGCATCGTCAAGGAATACTGCTGCTAGTGACAGCCTGAGGCTTCGGGGAGCTACTTAGGCCTTGCCTTCATGCCCAGCTCCGCAGACACAGGGAAGGTCTCCAAAGCCTGGGGAAACCATCCAATAATACAACTATGGCCACTGTTTCCAAGCTTTCTGCTCCCAACTTCTACTGTTGTGTTAACCCTCAAACTCACACAATTTTTAAGACTGAAAAGGATCACTGATGTCGTCCTGCAGTCCGCTTCCAAGGCCTCACCCCTCCAGGGGATGTTTCTCCTTTGGTGTCTGGCAAATTTGGCCTTGGATGTCTTTTTTAAATATGGTCCCAACTGCACAGGATTTAGAAGAAATTCTTTTGAAGTTTCTGGCATTTGTATGGTTTCCTTCCCTAGCTTCCAGTACTGATTTAGGGTTTTGCATATTTTTAAGTTTTCTAGGTCATTTTGGATGGGATTGGGAGGCAGGTGGTTCAAATATGTGCCCTCCGTCTCCCATATTTCCCCTGAAATATAATAAGATATTTTTTACTTTTAGTCTTGTGTGGATTGTGGAAGAAACTCTGTATTAGTTCTGGGAGAAAATGTATTTATTATTAATAGTAAACTATTAATATTGGCAATTAGAATTTAATATTCATTCATTTACACATTTGTTTATTATATGTTTCACTTCAGGCTTTTTTTCTAGGCACTTTTTGAAAAGTAATTGAGATCTTGCTGTATATCAAATTTATATATAAGTATTTTTAATTTTTTTTAATGTTATTTATTTTTGAGAGAGAGACAGAGTGTGATTGGGGGAGGGGCAGAGAGAGGGAGACACAGAATCCAAAGCAGGCTCCAGGCTCTGAGCTGTCAGCACAGAGCCTGACATGGGGCTTAAGCCCACGAAGCATGAGATCATGACCTGAACCGAAGCTGGACACCTAACCGACTGAGCCACCCAGATGCCCCTCAACTTTATATATTATTTATAAAACTTTTTATTGTACTGTGAGCATTTCTCCATGTTAATTATCAGTAACATGGAAAAAGGAGAAATGCTCACAGTACAATGTATATTCTTTACATATGTATTATAATCCAATTTTGAAACACCTTGTAAATGTGAACATATATCTGTATTTGTTCATACAGATAAAGGAAAAATTATGGAAATATATACACCAGACTAAACAGTTAAGAGTGAGGATTGTATAGTAGGAGAGGGAAGCTATTTCTTTTACTTCATAAATTTCTGTATTTTTAAATTGTTCCCAAAAAAGTTTTTTTTTAAATAAAAATGTTCTTTGTTTCTTTAATTTCTTAATTCAGTGAATGCATCACATTTTATTATCCATTCCATTATGTTGTTATTTAGGTAGTTTCTATTTTTCTTATAGTATAAATGTGTCTGTTGTTAAAGCTTCACACACACGTGCACACACACACACACACACACACACACACACAATTCCTTAGGATTTATTTCTGCAAATAGAATGACTCCTTAAGAACATTTACAAGCCAAACACTCATTTTCCAAAATTATTTTTCCATTTTCTATTTTACCTTTAGACTGTAACCTATTTGCTTCAGTTATAATTAGGTTTGGCCGTTTATGATAGAAAGTAAAAACTAACAGTGGCAAAAAACAAACAAGCAAATAAATAAAGTCACGGGAACAGCCACTTCAAAAAAATAAAGATATCAAAAAATTAAAACAAAACAAAACTAAGTGGCTGAAATGCTTAAGGTTGACAAAGTTTCATATATAAGATTCCCAAAAGCTCTTGTATTTTGTTAAGTCCAGAGGAAGCAGAATGTTACGGTGCTTCATGAAATCATTAGGCACCCAGCTGTGTATGTGCCACTGTGGCTGCCGTCCTTAGGGTCACAGTATGATTGCTGGAGCTCTTGCTGTTACATCCCCATCTGGCAGCAGGAAAGAGAAAGAAAGCTGCCCAAAAAATACTTACTGAGTTTACTTTCCTAAAGTGTTGGTGGACTTCCAGAAGTCATTTCATATGGCTTTATTTTATAATGTAAATGTGAATGTAACATCATGCATAATGTAATGTCATGTAAATATAATAATTATATATAATATTTATATATAATAATTATATAATATTTATATATAATAATTATATATATATATATATCTACATCTAGCTACAAGGGAGGCTGGGAAATATATCCTTCTATTAGCGCACACTGCTGTCTCAAATAAAATAAAATCAGGATTCTGTTACTGGGTGAAAAGGGGTGGTAAACATCATATAGGAAACTGGCAAGCTCTGCCACAGTACGGTATCTAGCATTCTACTCTCACCATAATTGAATGTTTTCTGGTTTAAATTGGACTTTTTCTGTGGTTATTAGCGAGGTTTTGTATTTATATACATACATATATATGTCGCATGTGGGGTTCTCCAGAACGCACATCCCAAGATGGAGATTTGCGATCGGGAAAGTTCTGGGGGTCAATACCTGTGGGGGAGACGAACAAAGCAGGACTCGACAGAGGGAGAAGCTGGGCTGAGGGGCAATTTCACAATTGTCTCAGATAAACCATGGGGGATTTTGAAGCTGGGATGTCTTTTCAGAATTGTTCCAAGTTAGGGCAAGGGAACAGGTTTTCATACCTGCACTGACCAACCATTGGATGAAGGGTGACTGAGTAAGGGGAGCATGGGTGAGGCGGATTTCTTTAGCCAAGGCAATTCCCAAAGCTGGAGGAGTAAGTAAGTCCCTCAGTCCAGAAGGATAATTAGGGTGGGGCAATTTCATTTCCTCTTTTGTAATTTACTGTTCACTTCCTTCATTTATTATCATAACATTAAACTTAAAAAAGCACCATCTAAAGCATAAATGTTCCTTTTATTTAAATAATCCCTGTTTTGACCTGCCCATCAAGATTAGACACTCAAGAACCTTCTACCCAAATCTGACACGTTAACATGAATGTATCATTTGTTTCAAATTTCTCTTTTTCTCATTTTATTTTTGAAAAGAATTTTTAATGTTTATTTATTTTTTGTTTATTTATTTTGAGAGGGAGAGAACGAGCGGGAAAGGGGCCCCAAGAGAGGGAGACAGCATCCTAAGCAGGCTCTGAGCTGTCAGTGCAGAGCCCAATGCAGGGCTCAAACCCATGAACCACAAGATGGTGACCTGAACTGAAATCAAGAGTGGGATGCTTAACCGACTCAGCCACCCAGGCACCCCTCTTCCTCTCATTTTTAAAAAGCAAGAAAATATTATCTATACAACTGAAGTTCTATCTCTAATTCTTTTCCACTCTCTCTCTAGAAATAACTATTACCCTGTTTGTATCCCTCCTGTGTATGTTTTTATACTTTTAGTGCAGATATGGAACAGATAAATTTAGTGCAGATAAACTTATACAACTGAATATATTATTAACATTTCAATAAATAAATAATTTAATATCTATTAATTAGGGTTCAAAATAAATAGGAATAGTATTTCTAAATATTATGTATACATGTTCTTGCAATTTATAACAAAAAGGAATTTCTTCATGAAACTACAACTGTTGATTCAATTCTCACTGTTACCCAGGTCCCTGCCTCCTTGTTAGAAAAGATGGAAAATCCTCTTTTGGCAGAAGCACCAGAGAGAGTGTAAGAAATTACTTTAGAGGTCAATGAACAAATCATATTCAATCTCTTCCACAGTGATTCTTCTCTTCAATCTCAGACCAAGAGGAGTTGTGGTAGTGGTAACCTGGGGAGCATGAATCATTCTATATTTGTTAAAAAGCAAGAAAAGTCTTCACCATTAAAGTCATTTGTAAACAAGAAGTTTCCTACAAAGAAAATCTCAGGCCTAGATGGCTTAATTGGTGATTTTTACCAAAGGTTTAGATTATTGACCCAAATCCTTCACAAACTCTTTCAAAAAATGGAAGAGGAAGGAACATTTTCCAACTCATTCCATGAGATCAATATTGCCCTGAAACTGAACCTAGACAAAGATATCACAAGGAATGAAAACAAAAGACCAATATCCTTTATGAATATAGATCTAAAAATCTCCAACAAAATACTAACAAACCCGATCCAGCAGCATATTAAAGGGATTACACACCACAACCAAGTCAGTTTTATACCAGGAATGCAAGGTTAGCTCAACATGTGAAAATCAATTAAAATAATACATCACATAAATAAAATAAAGGATAAAAACTACACGATCATCACAATAGATGGAGGAGAAGCATTTGAAGATAACCCAGCACATTTCATGTTAAAAAGATTCAACAAACTAGAAATGAACATGAACTTCCTCAACCAGATAAAAGGCATCTACAAAATACCCACGGCTAACATACAAGATAGTGAAAGACTAAAAGCTTTCTTCCTATGATCAGAAACAAGGATATCTGCTATTACCACTTCTATTTAACATTGTACTTGAGGTTATGGCCCAGGAAATTAAGCAATAAAAGAGAAAAGAAAATACATCCAGAATGGAAAGAAAGAAGTAAAGCAATCTCTATTTGCAGATGACATGACCTTGTCAGAACCTATGAATTCAAAGTGACTGTCAGGGTTGTTTTTTTATGTTTGTTTGTTTGTTTGTTTTTTCATTTATTTTTTGTTTTAATGTAGTTAAGAATAAAGATCAGAGGTAAATAATTCTTCTGTTTGAGCAGGACTTGTGATGGCAGTGTCTTTGTCACCTGTAAACCTTTAGGACACAGCCTGGAAGTTGGAGATTGAAGAAAGGAAACAAATAATGGCACCGGGGAATAATGTAAAGGTCTATTTTCAGAGTTTATTTCAGGATAAGTCTTTGCAGTTTATCAGAACACGTAGGAAGTTTTCTCCATTTAATATGATTTAGACAATATGATCTCTAAGAATTACTATTTATCTTTCAGATGTGTGTGGGTGTGTATTTCACCCATAGGGCACACACAGTCAAGATCAGGAGATCACAAAGAGAATGAGAAATCACGTCTCCACTTGACCCTGGCAGAGGGAATCCTGAAAATATTGGGAAATGAATTGGCAAAGGCCATCCTGGATTACTGTTGTTCTAGATGACAACTTTATAATGGTTATTCTAGATGAAATTGCTCAGATTTTGAGAATTAGACTTCTGCTGATTAGGGTGCCTTATGGGTTGTTTTGGTTGTCGAGCCAGATTGCAGGTCAGGGCACACCATTGTGGCCAGGAAGTTGGGGTTTCTATGAATGAATGGAGATTCTCATGCTAAGAATTGAAATGTGACCTTTACTAAGAGAGGGAGGAAGTAGAGAGGTGATCCCGAGACAAAAAGTCAAACCTGGAACTGAGGTACGCCAACGAGTAGAACTCTATGAGATGTTTCCTTTAGTTGGACTCTGGAAACAGTTATATATAACATTCATGGCTTTATCTTAGTTTTTACGTTTGAGTAAGTAATAAACACACCCAATACAAAATTTAAAAACTATACAAAAGGTATACAGGGGAAGGAAAGCTTCCCCTCTCCCCTCACCCACAGACAACTCAAAACCTTGATCAAACTGATCAAACTCAAACCTTGAATAGAGCAGCCTTGTTTAATGGTGCTCTGAGGACCTGAGGGTTGAGACAATGAAGAGAAGTGTAGTCTTGCAGTCCATCCCCTCCCCTGAAGCCTGCTTGGCAGTGACAGCATGATTTGGGGTAGGATGGGAGGGAGAGAGCTGTCCAGGAGTTTGGGACGGTGCTAAGAGGCAGGGTTGGCTGAAGAGCATGATGAGGCTTGGAGGAGTCATTGTAAGCATAGTGAAGGCGTTGGTTGTTGGCGTGCACTGACACTAATCCCATGTGAGGCTCAAACCCTCTGTCTCCACATGTACAACTCAAAAGCGACCCTTGAAGGAAAGGGGTGGTGGGGTGGATGGGTAGGAAGCCTCCTTTCTGCTCGTACAAGAATGGAGGTGAGCCAATCGGCAAACAGCCTACACGTGGATCAAGTCGGGAACCAACATGCTCCCCACAAACACAAATGCGCACACACAGTGAGCCTTTTTGAGAGGACAAGGCTACAAAATTGCTTTTTTCCCCTACAACCTCTGCCTTTTGTTGCATCTCTCTGCTCTTCCATCTGCCTTTCACCTCCTTCTCTCTGTTTTTGCTCCCCACCCCATCCCCTTATTGGACCAATACATGTACTTTCTTTATTACAATTTCGTTTATCTTTACCCCAAGAGGAATGTAACTTGGATAGAAAAGAGAGTTCTCATTTGATTCTCTAATGATATAATTTTGTGTCTATTTAAGGCAAGTCTTTAACCTTTCTGAACCGTAATTCCCACATCTGTAAAACTGATGACTACTTACACATTTCCCAGGCTTGCTGAGTAAAGCAATTATAAAACACTCAGCAATGTAAAAAAATAATGTAGAAATTAAGAAATCTGCCAATTCCTGCTTTGAGCATTTTGGGTGGTGCAGATTGGAAGCTCCCAGGCAATCTCTTAATGTAAGACAACTGGCCCTGGAGAAGACACATTATTGGAGATTCTGCTGGCTTCGCCAGAGGGGCGGAAGTCTACAGAAGAGGAGAAAATGGGAGACTAAGATCTGTGGTTTTGCGGATCAAGCCCCTGGGAAGACAGGGCTGCCTCGGGGTGACTGTTGATGGCAGTGGTACTATCTAAAAAACTGAGATTTGAGCTAGCCTCAATGTGGGGAAGAACTGTCTGGGACTTTGTGCTGAGACAAGAGCTTCACTGGGATCAAATGACTGGCAATAACCTTAGAGCACATTTCCTCTATGAAGAATAACCATATAAGCTTAAATCCCTGTAACCGTGTAAGCCGTGTAACCATATAAGGCTAAAGCAAATGAGACAAGGTTGAAATCAGATCTGTACACTGTATGTCACAATTTTGTGTGTAGGTGGTTTTATTATTTTTCTTAGAGTCCACATTTGCAACAATTAAAATCGTTATATAATTAGAAAAAAAATGAATGAGAAATCATTTTATGATGGAAGCAGTCTAATAGCCCTAAATATAGAAATTGTAATGTAATTATGGAACTTTAGAAATTGTTAAAAAAAAACCCAAAAAACAAAATAAAGGGAATAAAAGTCAATATGAGAACATGTCTATGATATAATAAATGTAACAAAAAAACAGGTATATGTATATACAGTATGGTTAAAGCTATGTAATATATTTATATATAAACACAAGAAGAAAGAATATACAAAAATACTAATATGTTTTCTGAAGGTTTTTAAAATCTGTGAGCAATTCTAAAACCTTTTTTTCTAATATTAACCTTTCTTAAAAGGTTGTTTATCACTTCAAAACTTAAAATATAGTAAAAATGATACAACTACTTCAGAATTCTTGGGGACCAGGGGCAGCTGTAAAGAAAACAATAAATCCAGAGTTCAAATGGTTGGTCGGGAATGCTGTGCCTCTGGTGTGGCGGGAATTAGAGATGGCCTCTACCGAGAGGAAGAAGTTTGAGGCCAAGGATGGAAAGTACATGGGGTCCCTGCTTCTGTCCTGGGGCCCATGGAATAAGATGGGCTGTGTGATCCGGGAGAGGGGGCTGGATCTCATGAATTTGGGGGATTCATGTTGTTCTCCGAATGTATTTATTTTTTGTAATACTCAAGCCTTCAAAAAAATCGTGTTCAAATTTGCTGGCCTCATTGCTGCTTGTAGAGCAAAAAGGGGAGATCCCTGTGACCAGGCTTAGGGAGAGCTGTGCTCCACCAACTACAAAGGGGTTGCTGAAAGGAGGAGATGAATCTCACAGAAATGGAGGCAGGAGCTCTTGACTCAGCTTTTCCTCTCCTAGTTGGGCAGTGTGAAGAGGAGATCCGGAAGCTTCGGTGCTTTATTTTTGCTCTGGTTGCAGGCATTTCCCATTAGTGGTCAGGCAGCTTGGAACAGTGGGAGAGGAGGAGGCCTATAGCCCCAGGATAGCAGGTTGGTAGCTGTGGTCTGAAGCTGCTCTCTGTGCAGTCGCTAAGTGGCCAGCATTCCCCAGCAGTCTTTAGTTCTGTCCAGTTTCAAAATGACACCAAAGCTGCTCAACCTCCTCATAAAAGCCCAGCCACTTCAAGACGAGGCTGAAGGTTTGACAGCTCAGTATCATTCTCAGTGATGATTTTTTTCACCCATTGTTCACTAACTTGCTACCTCCTAAATAGCTCTTTCCTCCAGACCTGCTTTTCCATTCCTGCTACCACTCCTTGAACTGTTTCATGATTTTATGTCAACATCATTGCAATAACCTGGGAGCTGATTTCCCTATCTCTGATCTTAGGAGCCCTACCCCTAAATTACCAGAGTGCTGTTTTTAAATAGATTTGACCATGTGGCTCTTCATTGATTGCAGGGTCTCAGTCTGAGATTTAAGACCATCTACAATTTTTCCCCTTCTGCATTTCCCACTCCATCTTTTACCAATGGCCATATGTTCTAGCTACATAACATTACTTAAAGAGCCTTCTCTTCTTAATCTTTTTTTCCATTTCTCTCTCTCTTCTTTCTCTCCCTTTTGTCTTCATTTCTTAAAACAATAAGAACAACAACAAAACCCACAAGCATGGGCAATAAAAATGAGGGAAAATGAAAATTCACAATCTAACAACTCCAACACATAATTACTTAGGTATCATTTGATAATAATTTATTATTTCTTTATGTGCATTCTAATTCTAGATTATAGACCTTTTTATTATTCTCCCTTTGAAGACAAAAACACACATTTTCAGAGAAATCATGGTGGTTCTCATTTTTTTTTAAATGTTAATTCACAAATCTCACTTATGGTTTTAATCACAGGTTAGAAGGTATGAAATTTAGTCCCTAAATGCAGAAAAGCAAGATACTTAACTTTCTTTACTTTGCTCTGACTTGGTGTATTAATTTCTGTTTCCACCCCCATTCTTCTGGGTGTGGCAGACACGTAATTTCAGTTGATTTGCTATACCTCTCTCTTCTTTCTCCTTGGTCAGATCTATGTTCTTAGGGAGCTTGCACTGGATCGTCAATTTCGTCTAGCCGCATCAGCATCTTCTGAGATGTCCATCACCGTGATTGTTCCTTGTGCATTGTTTATCGCCAGCCATTGAAGAAGCCACTGGGGAGACTCCCATAACCCCATGTGGTCTCATCGGATTTCAGGATTCCTTCCGTGCCACTTTTGGGTGTGGGGAGATCATTGTTTGACTCTCACACAATGGCCCTGCTGGGGAACTGCACAGGGAAGGCTCTCAACCATTAAACATGCTGCCATCTCTTCTCTGGGGCCTTACCTCCTCTTTGGAGAAGAGCTTCTAGGGTAAAGTCCAGGCCCCTGTCACTGTGACCTTCTGCTCTCTATGCTCCTCTTCCAATTCTCCTTTCCTAATCTTTTTTAGTCTGGGTCTTTTCTGTTCTTCTAAGGGACTCCATTCAGAAATCTGAAGAGTCACTTTCTCTGCTTAATGCTACCTTGACCTTTTCCTGAGACGACAAAGGTCTAATCCAGTGCTCGAGCAGAGGGAGGAGTCAAAGGCAGAAAAGGAAATACTGGGGAAAACCAATATTTCAAAAATATTCTTCTTCCACAATAGCATAGATAAAATTTTGTTTTCTGCTTTTTAAATTGACCGTAAGCATGCCTAGTCTTTAAAATTGTAATTCCCACTACTTGTCTAATAATATGTTGCTTAAATTCCACGTGGGTGTGGGATTTGTTGTGTTCTTTTGGTTGTGAGAAACACTCGAAGCTAGCTCTAATGGGGCTGGCTTCATAGAAAGGGCAGTGGGAGAGAGGCTCTGTATCGAAGACAATTTTAGGATCTTTAGCATCTTCTCACTGCTGCTAGCAATCAGACTTTAGAGATAGTACATCAGTTAGACACATTTTGTTTGGGTTTCTATCCCTGTTTATATTGAACAAAGAGGTTCTAATGTAATGGGCTTCCCTAGCTCCAGATGCTTTTTGAAAGATCAAGTATGTACCTTATGTCCTAATGTAGTTCCCAACTGCACAGATAGCATCAAATAAAAGCATTTTGGATACACAGAAAGCTGAAGAAAATAAGTAAGAAGACTCAGTTTGTTATGTAAAAATTTTAGTTTGCTGGCCATGATGCAAAATCCAGTACACTAGATTTTGAATCCAATTGTTGAAGTTCAAATTTCCATGGTACTTGATTGTGTTTGCATGAAATGTGACATAATGATATGTCATATAATGGTACATATAAAATGACCTCAGATGTGGCAAACATGTTGGAAAGGGGGTGAGGAGATCAAGGAAGTTATTCTGAAGTAGGGTTTGCATAGCAAACACAGATTCTTCTGTCTTTAGATTGTGTATTTGGGCTGGTGGACATTGGTATGTGGAAAAGGACTAAAGTCTCCCCCACTCTCCCATGCTCTCACCCCACCCTTGCCACCAAGGGCACAACCACTGGTGTTAGATATAGGCTTAGAGTACCTGACAGATCTTACTTGCTATATGATCTTGAGCAATATACGTAACTTCTCTAAGTGTTAATTTTTTCATTTGAAATGTTGATAACCATACCTAACTATTAGGGTTGTTGTAAGGAGTAAAGAAAATGTGAAGTCCCTGGCTCATAGTAGGCATTCAGTAGAGGCTAGCTATTATTAGTATTATTATTGCCTGTGAAAGGGTCTGTGAGCATAAATGGGATGATTATGAAGAAAAGATGAGGTTAAAAAGAAACAAACACCGGGGCGCCTGGGTGGCTCAGTCGGTTAAGCCTCTGACTTCAGCTCAGGTCACGATCTCACGGTCCGTGAGTTCGAGCCCCGCGTCGGGCTCTGGGCTGATGGCTCAGAGCCTGGAGCCTGCTTCCGATTCTGTGTCTCCCTCTCTCTCTGCCCCTCCCCCATTCGTGCTCTGTCTCTCTCTGTCTCAAAAATAAATAAACGTTAAAAAAAATTGAAAAAAAAAAAAAAGAAACAAACACCAAGAACAAATCACTCAGCCTGTGATGACTGCCCTTTGGGGAGTTTTAACAGCTGATCATTGCTTGATTTCATGATATTTATTACCCTTCCCAAGGCCCCACAAAGGATTGTATGTCATGTTTATTAGTTTAAATGATTTTAGCCCCTTGAGACTTTAGATTTTGTAACACCCTTTGTGGTACTGAAGGTTCTCAGGGGAGTTACCAAATCAAGACTGAGATTTCCTTTAAAATGTTAACAAAAAAAGTAAATCAATGAAGTGTCTTCTTCTTCCTAACGTAAGATAACATCTAATAAATGGCTGGATTCATATCTTAGCTGACAACAGAATGTTATTTAATCTCTTGCCTCTTTCTTCTATCTCACTTCTCCACACCCCCCAAATAAGCACGAGAAATGAAAAGCTGCAATTTCACCTCCAAGCAATGGTCTGGGCATATAGATAGGACATTCCAAAGGGCGGAACAGAGCATGTGCTAGAAATAAGAAAAGAAGGAAAACCAGAGGGTGAAGACCAGCAACCATAGCCTTCGAGAGTAATTCTAAGACAAGAGACAGAAAGGAACCCCGGAAGTGGGTGTGGAGGGTGGTGGGGTGTGGTCAAGGGCATCAGTTCGCACTCTGAATACCCCTAGGGCAGGTGACTTCACTCAGTCTTGTTCTCAAAGTTTCTTCTCTTGAATGATCTCTCCAAAAGGATAAATGTCATCTGAAGTCATGAATTCTGTATAAATGTTAATGCTAACTCTTACCTGAGAGTATTCCAGCTCCCCCTGGAAACCAGGATTTCTCAGGAAATCTGAGTATACAGCCAACTTCTGCTGTTAATGGTATGGGAGATCTCCAGGAAATGATCTCTTTTAACCTCAGTGCCTTCATTTGCATTATTTTGTTTAACAAACTTTTGTGTAGCACCTACCAGGTGCCAGGTATTGTGATTCACCCTGATAATAAAACAGAACAAGAAAGACATGGTCTTTGACTTTAAGATGCTTAGCGGATAGTACAAGTAGACCAAAAACAAATAAACAACTAAATGAAATAATTACAAATGATGGTGGGTCCATCAGAGAGGTAAAGAAAGAGCATAGGTCAAAGCAGCATGATGGGCAGAGACCCTGAGACTGACAAGGTAGGTGAGCATGAGGACCACCAGCAGAGGGAGTGCGGGGTGGGCATGGTGGGGGTGGGAGTGGGGTGAAGTTGGAGAGGCTGTCCTGTGGGACTAGGTTGCAGAGACGGGCAAGGATGGGGACCAGGCCATGGGTTTCACATGAAGAGAAGTGAGAAGAAACCCATGGAGGATTTTAAGCAGAGATGAGATGATCCATGTGTGGTTTATGAATATTTCAACATTTCTGTCTGTTTGAAAATTCTACTGTTCTGTCTACCCCCTCTTAGTTCTTTGGCCCAAGTAGTCCTTTTAATAGAAGAGAAAATTCTCTAATACAAAGAGTAGTCCTTGGGTTAGAAAATCCCTTTGTAGGTACCTGGTGACCTCTCCTGCCATCTCTCTCCCATTTGCCTGGAACATTTACCCCTCTACCATTGTAACAAATCCCACCTTTGAACTTTCTTGGCATTTCCCTACAAATCCAGTGTCAAGGTATATGACCCGTATCTTATTGACTTTTGAGGAACTATGTTTCAACTTGTCTTCAATTCTCTGTGAACCTAGAGTGTCACCTGACTGAAGCCTCTAGCCTTAGCATTGGTAAACCACAGTGATTCTTCTCCACGAAATCATTTACTTTCCCATACCATTTGCTTGAGAACTGTGTGATAAGCTCGTCAAGAAAAAGAGAAGGAATCTAACAAACATTTGTCCTGTTGTGTCCTGTGTCTCCCACAAAGATAAAGTTGTTCTCTTCAAATTATGGCCTCCAAAGACATCCTAAACCCTTTAGGCTTAAGTGTTTTAGGATATCCAGTGAGAGCTCAGCAAATACCACATGCCAGGGAACCATAACCACAATGTCTGCTTTTAAGCAATTTAACTCATGAGATGTGAGCAAAGAACTGGTCTTTCAAGACTCCATTTCTCACAGAAGCACATGTAATTTCTTCACCATGCCTTAATTTAGTCTGGCAGTCAGTCTATTGCAGGTATTGTGCAGCTTTTGTGTTTTACAGCCCCACATGAGAAATGGGGAAGGGCCGGCTGGGATACCTTTGGATTTTGTATGAGCTGTTGGTGCCCAAAGTTGACCTTTTCCAGCAGCTGGTAAACAGATTTAAGATGCGGAATCTCCTCTTTTTGTTCTCTTTTGCCTGGAGAGCCATAAATGTCAGTCTCTTAACTTCCTCACAAACAAAGCTCATTGGTAAGTTAGTAAACGCGGACGGGATGTACACTCAGAAGAAGCATGTGAAGACACTTTGTTACCTTCTGTCCCGTGGTGGGGCAAGGACAGTGCGGGGAACGGGGAACGTGCCTGTGCAGCACGCACAGGAAAACTACGTTTTTAAAGCTTAGTTGAAATGTAGACTTAGCATTCAACTGAAACAGGCAAGTTAGATGCAAGACTATTGTTTTCTTTCTACAGTTTGAACAATTTTGAATTAAGGAAGATTGGATTATTAGGTCGGAAATGAGGGCCCTCACAATGCACAAACCATCTTCTTAGGATGCTTGGACTAGTTGTACAGGAGTTAAAAAAACAAACAAACAACACATTTCTTTCCTTGCCTTTTACACCCATTCTCATCTTTTCTAAAAACTCCCATTCCACACTCTACCTTTTCCTAGAGGATTATGTCTAAGTTGAGGTTATTTTAAAATTCACTGTCTTCAGAATTATCTGTCAGTTTTCTCCCCCCTAGAATGTTAAGTCCTCCTGGCAAAGCCTTACAATCTGTTTTCCCTGAACCTACAAGAGACTTGTTAACTGTGTGATACGGGGTAAACCAAACATTTGTGTAGTGTCTGTCTGCCTGGGAGATAAAGCTGTTCTTGCAATTAAAGTTCTGGAAGACATCAATAACTCCCTTTCATTTTAGGCATTTCAGGAGAGTTGCCTCAAAAAAAAAAATAGGAAAAAAAAAAAGAAAAAACAGTTTTACAAACTCTTTGGATGTGTGGAGAATCTCACCGTGTTGCAGTGAGATAAGGAGTATACTTTATGGCTAATAAATGAATTAAAGAAAAGATCGATACAGAAATGAACATGTTAGTAACATAACAATGACAATTCTTTCAATTATTTTTGACCACGTTTTTAAAATGAAAAGCACTGCTTGATCCTGCTTGATTGAATGACACCATCTCTTGGTTTTTCTATTTTAGTTTTACGTATTGAATTTTTCTAAGACTAAAAACTGCTAATTCCAATAAATTAATAGTTAGAAAGAAACATTCATTTATAGTAAAGTTCTTAGTTTTTACCAAAGGTTATGGAAATGACCAGGCCTAATTCTGGATTTTAACAGACTACTTTTCCAAATGTTGCAATGCAAATGGCTAAAATTCAATTAAAAACATTTTTTTAATGTTTATTCATTTTTGAAAGAGAGAGAGAGAGGGAGTGTGAGTGGAGGAGGGGCACAAAGAGAGGGGGACACAGAATCGGAAGTAGGCTCCAGGCTCTGAGCTGTCAGATGCTGGGCTCAAACTCACGCACCATGAGATCATGACCTGAGCTGAAGTTGGACGTTTAACCCACTGAGCCACCCAGGTGCCCCTAAAATTCAACTTGAAAGGCTTCTCCTAAACATCCCTGAGTTTTGTTCAAAACTTGTATCCAGGGTTATGCCAGTTTGTAAGCTGTCCTTAAAACCACAATGATCCACAAATCCCCCATTGAGGATTGAAATGCTTTGCTTAAGGAGCAAAAGACATATTTTTGTGAAAAACTCTTACATAGGAGAACACAATTATTACAACAGAATGATTTATAAAAAGTAACTTGTCTATTGTTGGTGAATGCTAGTTTTCTGTTATTCTAGGGAAGAGGCCCAGTTTCTTCATTTTCTAGATTAGAATCCCCCTAGATATAATATGTGGTGGAGGTGAGAGTCTCCCTCTGTGTGGATGTGTGTGTGTGTGTGGGGGGGGGGGGGGGGTTGTGGGGGTGGGGTGGCTGGAGAGAATATGACACAGTCAGTCAAGTCTAAGTACAACTTGTGAGATAGTTAAACCTGGAAAAGCAAACTGCTGTTCCCCTAATTTAAATGCCCAGCAAGCTGACTTGGCTATTATTGGTAAGTCTAACAGAAGATGAATCTAAATATGCAACGTGGACTCTTTGGCACCTCAACTCACGCTTTGGGTAATTTCCTAGGGGAAGCCCTTAATTAAAGGCATTCTCTTCCTTCTTTCCCCTCCTTCTTTCCTGTTCTTCCTTGATGTCCACTGACGAGAATCAAGCAGGACACTACCATGTATGCAACTAGTTTTGGCTGACCTGCATGCAGTCTGTCTTGAATTTGAAATTAGATCTTCAAACTGATGTCATCAGCGTTTTACCAGAATACTCACTCATTTAGAATGCGTTCATGCAAATGATAAAAGGCAAAAAAAAAAAAAAAAAAAAAAAAAAAATTGATCACAATCTGAGGGTCTTAGATTTAATTTCTGCACAACGTAGTTTGAAGGGTCCCCAGAGGTATTTTCTTCCAACAGCTTTGAAACCATATTCAGGATGGGCCACAGTGTCATCGTGGTTGCTGCAAGGATTCAGTGTCAGGCTAGTTTCAGAGTAGCATGAACTAAGTGGATTTTATTATTATTTTTTTAAAAAAATTAAAGTTTATTTATGTATTTTGAGAGAGAGTGCACGTGCGCACGAGAGACAGCATGGGCAGGGGAAGGGTAGAGATAGAAGGAGAGAGAGAATCCCAAGCAGGCTCCCCACTGTCAGTGCCTGGAGGCCGATGCCGGGTTTGAACTCACCAACTGCAAGATCATGACCTGAGTCGAAACCAAGAGTCAGATGCTTAACCAAGTGAGTCATCCAGGAGCCCCGAACTAAGTGGCCTTTAAAGCCCCTTTGTTGATAGGATTCTGTGGTTCTGAGACCCAGAGCCTTGGGATTCGCCAGAAGCAGACATGAGAATTTCTACAGTTTTTCTTAGTGCCGCAGGACAGTTGAAAGTGATCGGTACTCCAATTCCTAAGTAGACTAAGGCTAAAGAAGGAAGGAAAAGAGGAGGAGGAGGGAGAAGGGAGGAAAAATAAGTACAATAGAAGTCTGTTTAATATTTAAAGGCCAAAAAGTATGGCATACTTACCTCTGAGCACTTTCTCCCCTTATATTTTATGTGCATGTGTGCGTGTGCCTGAGAGAGAGACAGAGAGAGAGAGAAAGAGAAAGAAAAAGAGAGACAGAAGAGAACTGGTACAATTGGCTTACATTTCAACCTTCATTTCATTTACTTTGCATGGTCATCTTTAAATGAAGTCTTCTCAATCCCCCGCCTCCCGCCCCACTCAATACACTCAGATCCAGGGCTTAATCCTGCTTGTCTTCAGAAGCCTGCCTTGACCATCCCAGCCCAGGACAGTTTGCCCCTTGGTCTCTCACTTACTATTTGAACTAGCCATTTGGTTCATATCAATGACAGTCTCATGGTGCCACTTATCTTGCCCCATGTGTATATCTTATCTGTCCAATTAGATTCAGAGCTCTTAAGAGCAAGAGAGACTATCTTTTGTTCTTTTGTTTTGTTTTGTTTTAAACTGTGTCATACATGGGAGCTTAGCACAGTGCTTTACACATAGTAATAGGTGGTCAATAAATACTTGTTAATTGATTAAAAATTAATTAATTAATTGATTACAGTTTGTGAAAGGAACATGTTTTGCAAGACCACCTTGTGGGCCCAAAGAAGAGGAAGGTTTAACAATCTTCATGCATCCACATTTTTCTTTAAGGAGAACAGAACTCCTGCAAGGTTCAAATTTGTGTGATTTCAGGTTGAGGATAATTCCACTTCTGCTCTTGTCATAACGCCTTACACTTAATGGGCAAAATATCCACCCTAGCTGTAGTATCTATTTCAAGTTACGTATTTTAGCAAAAGAGAAATTTGGAGATCTGTGTTGAACCGGTTACAGGGAAAGAAGGAATCAGTTGCTGGAGTAGCATTATTTGTGCTTTCATATCCCCCTTCAATATACCAAAATTTGCTTCTTCAAATTTCTCTCAAGAGCACCCTTCTTCATAGCAGCCAAAGATCTAGTAAGGATTAATTTTCTTTTTTGCTATATTTTTGTCCAGATCATACCGTTCAGCCTAGACTAGAAGACAGGGAAATATATAAATATATATATTTATATTTATATATATATATAAATATATATAAATATAAATATAAATATAAATATAAATATATATATATATGTATTTTGTATCCTGGATGAGTTTAAAATAGAGTTTGTCACAACAAGCAGTAATTATGGAGCACTTAATATTTGTAAAGTGCTTACCAATCTTTGACCAGTTTGCCTTTGAAATAGCATTGTTGATGTAGGCCACTTATCTTCTGAATTTCCAGATGGAGAAAGGGCAGAGAGGTTAAGTGGCTTGCCTGAAATTTAATAGTATGTTACTAGTACTGCTCCAGTATTAATGCTTCACAATTCCTGAAGGGACAATGTTATCCATGTTTCCTTTCTAATTTTGAAGGAAAAGAAATCCTAGAGCTACCCATTATCTACTGATTTGTAGGATGGGAGAAGTATTCGGTTCATGGTTTTTATTTGTTAAGACATCAGAAGGTACTTTAATCAAATAATACTGAACAAAGAAGTTTTGAGTAACGTAGTGCGTGAAGAAAATCATTTTGTGGTGGAGAGGCCCGTATAAAGCTATAGTGAGACTTTTCAGCACAGTAGCCAAAGGATCAAACCTCAATTTAAAAAGCTAATGAACAAAGCTCTCCTTTGCTAAACTCATTTTTTAGGCGATATGGTTTCTATTTTATGTGAGATGATTTTACGCTTTGAGAGAGGCAAGGAGGGATGGGGTCAGACTACTGGTGCTGTGTGGAGGGTATTGGTGAGGTGACTGGCTCTCCCCGAATCTGTTTCCAAAGGCCAGCTCCAGGACGCCATCCTATTGACTTATCACTCCTGAATTCAGTAAGTGACCTGGAATGACCTGGAGCCTTAGATGTTTTTTTCTTCTCTAGATCTGTCCAGGTGATTCATACATGCTTCTTTGCATGCCACCAAAGAAATCCATCTTGGGAATGCTATTTTGCTCTGATTGGCCTCTTGTGTTGTGATTGGTTTCCCTCTTGGGAGATGGACTGCACCTGGAGAGGTGCAACTGTTAGGAAAATGGATTTCTATCCAAGTTCATTACTATCCCTGCTCAGATATGCCTGCTGTTCAGGTTGTTGCATACCTGCATGTGGATCAGGGTTGTATGACTCTCAAACATCACTGATGAAGCATTATATTGAGCCTGTCAGTATTTAAATTCTTGGCCCACAAGCCAAATAGAGCAAAAAAATCCCACCCTTTTTCAAGTTCACTAGCCCTGAATCACCTTGACCAGGTTTTAAAGGAAACTCCTCTTTAGTGGGGCTCTGGAAAAGCTGGATGGAGAGTTAGCTCCTATCCTTCCTCTGTTTCTCTATATATCAAGAAATGTTTTAAGAGGGAGAGAAGTTTGCACCCTTAATAAAGTCTCCCCAGCTCAGATAGTCTTAGCCTCATCTCTGAAACTGTTCATCAGGTAGATATTGGGAACCCTGGATATATTTGGAGAGAAAAAGGATCAAATCGAGCAAAACACAGTATTTTAAAAGTTACTTCTAAGGAAGAGATAAAAAGTGCTCTTATTTGAAGTAGCCAGTCTCCTTCATTCTCTGAGAAAAGATTTTTTGGTTACTTTAGTCAAATAAGTTCACAATAATTCTTAGGATTTATGTGGAAGAAAGAGTGAAAGTTGTCTCTGGCTTTCTGATAGCTAAATTTATCTTATACCTGCATAAAGCCAAGTCTTTAGAGATATGGCCTTCAGTCCCTGTTATTATACTAATTAAAGAGATTTTATAATCTTAATATTGACTTATTTTTGATAACTATAGTTATTCTTTTGCCCCACATGCCCCCCCCCCACATGCCATTAAGGGCCTATTCAATTAGGGAGCATTTTCTTTTCCCTGGAAATTTAGAGTCAAGTGAAAAAGTCATTTTGGAAGTGACACCCTAAAGCAATGTCACTATGATAATCCAAGGAGACTGTAACCAAAGAATACATTTCTTTTTCATTTCATTGCTGGCATGTTTATTACCTATTTATTTCAGTCTGTCTATCTCTGGGAAAAGCTTGACATTAAAGATAGTGTTTTGTTTTTTTCTTTTTTCAAAGTATCCCTGGGTTGTGAGGAAGAAACCTGAGAACCTATGGTGGGGCATTTGGCTATATGCACACTAGTAAAAACCAGCATTTCACCTCCTTGTAACAGTTTTCTAAACTTCATTTTGTGAAGGGCCCTGAGGATGCAGATTAGTTAGTTGGGCTTCTGCATTAATAGCAGAAAATGATAGTAGTTGACATTTATTAGGTGCAGACTATATGAGAGGCAGTGAGACAACCACTTTGCATGTAATATTCTGCACAACGACCCTATCATATACTAACACAAAGCCCATGATAATACTAGAGTATTACTACCCAAGTGAGCAGATGAATGAGACTGAGCTTTGGATGGTTAGGGGAATTGCATGTGGTCCCACTGATCCTGGGAAATAGACCTGGAGTAGGAACTTGGGCAGTTTTATCCAGAGACAGGCCGTGGCCCTTCCACAGATACATCTAGTGGCTTCTTGTGGGTCATTGCCTGGGGAGATAAGAGAACATCTTCCCATAAGTGATAGGCGGTGGTCCACTATTTGCTGAGTACTCACTCTGTGTAGACTACTAGGACTCATAAACTCGAGAAAAAAAAAGTATGTTCCCAAAATGCCATGGCAGAGAATGGAACTTAATTTATGATAAAGTATATATGTGTGCTGGTGGGCTGATAGGACCAAGAGAGAAGGACAAACAATTTTTGTTTTGGTGGACAAAAATTATTGCTATCTCCTGAAAGCCTTGAAATTGCTGGCTAGGGAGGAAGTGCCAGCCTGCTAATCTCTAGGACTAGTGGTAAGGAGGCATAATGGTTTCTCCCCACTCACTACCAATAAAATGATTTCAGGAAACCATGAGGAGTTTTTAACAGAGGTTGCCGTTTACAGGCAGTGTTTCAGGAACCTCAAGAATGATATAATAACCTTATAGAAATTGAGATTTGAGAAATAATTGGTGTGTTTAATGGATTAAATTATACCAAGAGTCAATGTGCATACATATATTGGATATGTATATATATGTGAAAAATGAATCTTGACCCCTTACCTCACACCGTACTAAGAAAGCAAGTCCAGATGGATTGTAGAACTAAATGTAAAAGGAAAAACAGTAAAGCTTCTAGAAAATAACAGGAAAATGTTTTTGTGATTTTGAAGTAGAGAATTATTTCTTAAATGGAGCATAGAAAATAATAACAAAAAAAGAAAAGATTGATGTATTTATTAGACATTGATAAAACTAAGAGCTTTTGTCATCAAAAGTTACCATGAAGAAAATAAGAAGGTGAGCTCAAAATAGAAGAATATATTTGCAATGCATAGAACTCACAAATGACTCAGAGCCAGAATATTTAAAGAACTTCTAAAGATCAACAAGAAATGAAGCAGACAATCCAGTAGAAAAATGTGGGAATGACTGGCACAGAGGTGTCACAAATGAAGATAATCAAATGGCCAGTAAATATTATCCATCAGGGAACATAGGTGATTTCACTACCCTTTTACTAGAATGGCTAAAATTAAGAGGACTGACAATACCAAGAGCTGGCAAAGATACAGAGTAACACACACTGCTGGTAGAAATGTAAGGTGGTATAATCACACTAGACAACAGTTTAGCAGTATCTCCTAAAATAAGACATATGTATATCATATGCCAAATTATTTCCCCCCTGCATATATACATAATGGAAATGAATTCATATATGTACAAAAGACATGTCCATAGCAGCATTATTTATGACAGCCAAAAACTGACCATCAACATGAAAATGGAGAAATGAATTGTGGGTATATTCATGCAATGGTATACTACAGAGCAAGAAAAAGGGATGTATTACCAACACATACAGCAAAAGGAATGAATCTCGTAAATGTAATGCTGAGTGAGAGAAGCTAGACACAAAAGAAACTATACTGTAAAATTATATTTATATGAACTTCACAGACAGGCAAGACTCACTGATGGTAATGGAAACAGTGGTTATGCAGCATAATCTTGCCCACTCTGACTGATGCACTACCAATAATTCCACTTTCTCTCTGACGCTTTACATGATATTCTCCTTCTGTAATTACAAAGGAATATTGCTTGTACTTCTATTTAGAATTTATGCCATTCTGCCTTTCTTAACAATTAGCTTCCTTTTCAAAAGCTTGTTTTCTTCTGTCATTAACTACGTTTTCATCATATACATACATACACACTACCTCATTTCAATACATATACTGAGATAATGATAAAGAAAACAAGGGTGAGATTATTTTAGGATAATCTCAATAAATGTTTAAAAATAATCTTTTACTGTAGTGTAACACACACACACACACACATATGCACACACATCATAAGCATACAAACCAATAATTTTTCACAAAGTGAACAATCTCATAAACTGAACACACAGATCAAGAAATAGCACTTTGTAGCACCCCAGCTATGGCCTCTGCAAAGGAAGCCAAACCTCAAACCCCAAATTATAATGGTCATTTCTCAAAAGTAGAATGGGGCTTCCCACCCCAAATTTAGTTCAGATGTCAAGATTAATAATGCCACACATATAGCAAGATGATATGAGAAGACTTATCACATAGTGAAGTTTCTGGGGGGAGTAGGCAAGTCTAAAAATGGCTTGAGGGAACAAGAAAAGAAGACTAGCCTTAGATTTTTATAATAATTAGAAGATGGGCCAGAGTGAGTATTCCTTCATGCGAGAAGGGGCTTACATGGTCTGAACTGCCCACCGGCATCAAAGAAAGGTGCACCCAGGGTTTTTTAATCAGCTTGTGTAGATGTGGAACAGAAGGGAGGGGGAGGGGTGAGGTTAAAAGATATCAGCAGTCCAACATCAAAAAATGGAGTCAGACTTTACATGAAGACAACCTACATTTATTTCTTGCTCATGTTACTTGTCCATCATGGTTTGAGTGGGAGCTTGGTCCATGACATCTTTATTCTAGACCGTCAGAGCAGTCATTATCAGGGACATTGCCAATCACTTTAGTGGAAAAGAAAGAAAGAAAGAAAGAAAGAAAAGCAGAAAGAAAAAGAAATAAATAGAAGAAAGAAAAAATATCCCATCTCACTCTAAATTATGTAACTTCTGTCCAGAAGTATCATATGGCACTGTACTTATATTTCATTGGCCAAACCAAGTGACATAACTGTTGGATGCGAAGGACTGAGAAGAGTGCAATCTACTATGTGTTTAGCAGGAGGAGAACGACACTGTTGTCTACCCAAGCAGATCTTAAAAGGATGAGTAGAGTATTGACAGGTGAAGGAAGAACATTATTGAAACTGAAGAAATGACATGAGCAGAGATGTGAACGGTTGGGTGGTGTGGCTCAATGAGAGAATGTCTAAAATGAACATATGGGAGATGAGGTTAACAAGAAGGGTTGAGTTTAGTGATAGAAAGCCTTGAAAATAAAGTATTTTGAACTTAGAGAATGGGATGGAATGAACAATTTTGAGAGTAAACAATATGTATTTTCAGTAAGTTGGTTTAGATAAAAAATAAGATGCTGGGAAGTTATTGTAATAGGGAAGAGTGGGTGAAGCTCTGAACTAGAACAATGGCAGTTGCCATAGAAAAGTGCAGGCTAGGGTCTTTGGAGGTCCAATTGGATAAGAGTTGAAAGTGAATAGTGAAAATTATTCCATTTTCTTCCACCCTGGATGATCACCTGGTAGAATGGTTGTGACACTTCGTAGGGCATGGAGGACTACATGGAGTCAATTAATAAATTTGCTTCTGGAAATACTGAGTTTCTGATGATGGAAGATGGAAGATGGAAGATAGACTGAATGTGCCCTCTCTCAAATTCATATGCTGAAATTCTAATGCCCAAGGTGATGGTATTAGGAGGTGGGGGGGGTGGTCTTTGGGAGGTGATTAGGTCATGAGAATGGAGCCCTCATAAATAAGATTAACACTCTTATAAATGTTTATTTTTAAGAAAGAGAAAGAGAGAGAGAGAGAGAGAGAGAGAGCACGAGCAGAGGAGGGGCAGAGAGAGGGAGACAGAGGATCTCAATTAGGGTCTGCACTGATAGCAGCGAGCCTGATGTGGGGCTCAAACTCATGAACTGCGAGATCATGACCTGAGCCGAAGTCTTAACTGACTGAACCACCCAGGTTCTCCAGATTAACACCCTTATAAAAGAGACCTCAGAGAGTGACTTCACCCCTTCTGCTATGTGAAGACACAGTGAGAAGACAGCTATGAACCAGGAAGTGGGTCTTTACCAGATACCGAATCCCCTGGTGCCTTAATATTGGACTTTCCAGTTTCTAGAACTATTGGTTGTAGCCACTACGTCTATGGTATTCTGTTACAGTAGCCGGAACAGACTAAGACAGACATCGAAGTGTAGAGGAACACTCAGAAATTATTGTCTCACACCTAAGAGCAGACAGAAGACTAAACTTAGATCCTAAAGTCTACATCAGGTAGGAGAAGGTTGAGGCCATGGAACTGAATGAAGTGGCCCCAGTGAGAGATGATAAGGTTAGAGGAAGAGAAGGCTGCAGACCAAACTTTGGAGAACAGGTACGTTTGGGGGCATGTGGAACATAACAGAAGCTAGTGAAGAAAACCAAGAAGAATCTATCAGAGAAAAAGAAGGAGCGTGAGCTGTAGGAATAGAGAGGTCCAAGAAAAAGGGGAGTGGCTCCGAATGTCTAATGCTGCCAAGAGGACAAGCAGGAGGAGGTCCAAAAGGACGCCATTGGACTTGGCTGTTGATGGCATTTGAGCAGAGAAGTGAGATTAGATGGCAGGAGGATTGTGGCAAGAAAGGAGAAGAAGCAAATATAGATTCAGCTTTTGATAAGTTTGGTATTGAAAAGGAGGTGAGATATGTATGGGAAAATCGCTTAAAAGAAAGGCAGAGTTTCTGGAAAGCTTAGCTGTATCCCTTGGCATGTCATTTTATACACTTACTTTAAGGCAAAGATTTTATTTAAACATAAGTTATGCTCAAATCCAACTACAACTTGTGGTAAGTCCGTAAGTCCATCCTCAGTACCTTACAGGTGCAGCCGAGGAGAATTCCACAAGGGTGGACACGTGACTCAAGAGGGACCAGACAGGATCAATCCCAGGCCTGTGTCTGAAGTGACCCAGAATTCTTCTGCTGAGCTTGGAAGCTGGCCGAATGTGAGCTGAGAGCTGCCAGTGGTCATCTTTTCCATTACATGGGTTCAGCCTGAGAAAGGTGCCAACCAACACTGAGGAAAACAGAGCAAAAGAGACAGTCTGGAGGTGGAAGCCTAGCCCCAGTGTGCCCCCTCTTCTGGCTGTGCCCAAGGTGCCTTCTAAGTCTGTGCTTTTCTGTTATGTAAGCAAATCAATTCCACTTTTTGTTAAACCTAGTCTGAATTGGGTGTTCTGGCATCTGCAACTGAGAGAGTCCTAATACCTAACATTACCTAAAGCCACGCTCTACTCCAGTATCTTCTACATCAGGAGGAGTGGGATTTAAAAGAGATTAACATTTATTAAAACCCGTGAAGCCGTGATTATGAAAATTCTGAATAAAATTGAATTTGACTTTGTCTTTCTTTAGACTTTTCATGGGTTCCACTGTAGGAATAGGAAAAATGTAATAAGATAAACATGAACTTTTGAGTCATCCGTGTACATAGTTGTCTTCGAGATGCAATTAATGGAGAGCATACGCATCAGATTATTTAGTTGTTTTCCTCAGAGTCTCTTTAAAAATAATGAAATTATCACGAACAAAAGGATAATTAACCTCTGATCTTTTTAAGGGAAAAATTTTCCATCTTTATAATTGCAAAGTTCCAAAATCCAAAAGAATCTTTTCCTGTAAACGTTGCACGAGTTGGTCTTCCTTATTTGTGTTTTGGATTAGTTCCCAGTTGACATCAGATACAGCAGCAGACCCTTTCTCTTTTGTGTAGTATGGGGAAGCATCAATTTGTGAGTTGTAAATACTCAAACTCTGTCCTGAAGATTAGCCTTAACTAAATTGCCCTGGGCACAAGAGATGGGGAATTCTACTTGCAGAATTTAAAAAAAAAAAAAAAAAAAAAATCTTAACTTTCAAAAGGAACAGGAAGCAGCTTGTCCATAATAAATCACCAGCAAGCAAGTGTTCTGCAGAGGAAAAGGTTGATATTAATAGAGGTGGCATTTTTCTTTCAGCAGGAAAGATCTTTCAGTGAATTTGGAACTGACAGCCTTGAAAACCTAGTCAGCGAAGAGTTTGAATGCCACAAACTTGAGAAGAAATGTTATTGTGTTTTATATACTTGAGCATGCTTCTTCCTCTAATTGGGAGGTAGTTGCATTCAAATGTCCACATCATCGACATTTGTAAGCTTCACACATGGGAGGCCACAGTTCACTTTTTTGTTTATATGTCAAGGAGTTTGACTAATCCATTTAATTATCAATGGGAAGAAAGCATCAATGGGGTAAAATTGTGGCACGACAAAGAGTTGCTCTCTGCACCCTGCATATAATTAAACAGAAGTTTTTCTTGATGCATTATCATATATTAGAAAGGAAAAGGCAGTGGCCTGAGGGTCAGAAGATTAGTTCCTAGGCCTCCTCTCTTTTACCACTGCCAATTTAGAAACATGGTTAAACAAGCTAATCTCTCTGGATCTCAGTTTCCTCAACTGCTACGGGCGGTGATTGGAGAGGATTCTATTGAGACTTTGGTTGATGTGCCAGTTACTACTGCTAGTAACAAATTATCCCAAATTGACTGGCATAGAACGAGAACCATTTTATTGTGCAAACAGATTCTATCTAATTCAGGCTGGGCTCAGCTGGACAATTCTTTTGCTTCTCCAAGAAATTACTAAGGTCACTCAAAGGTACTCAGCTGGCAGATGAGAAGGTCCCAAAGTTGAAGACAGGTTGAGTCACATGTTTTGGCAGAGATGAGTTCAGGATATCAACTTGAATGTCCAGCAAGGTCGCTTCTTCAGCCTGGTGGTCTCAAGGTGGTCAAATTTTTTTACATGGTAGCTGGCTTCTCCCAGAGCGATCATATTAAGAGAACCAAGTAGTTTCAACCTAGCCTTGGAAATCAGATACCCTCATCTTCACTGCATTCTGTTTGTCACAAGGCTGTTCAGATTCAATGGCAAATGCTATAGAGCCCACCTTTCTTGTTTTTTTTTTTAATTTTTTTTTTAACGTTTATTTATTTTTGAGACAGAGAGAGACAGAGAGAGACAGAGTATGAACGGGGGAGGGTCAGAGAGAGGGAGACACAGAATCCGAAACAGGCTCCAGGCTCCGAGCTGTCAGCACAGAGCCTGACGCGGGGCTCGAACTCACGGACCGCGAGATCGTGACCTGAGCCGAAGTCGGACGCTCAACCGACTGAGCCACCCAGGCGCCCCTAGAGCCCACCTTTCGATGAGAGCAATGTCAAAGAATTTTGCAGCCATATTTTAAAACCACCACACCTAGTTATGAGTTCCGAAATATTATTTCTCAGTATTATTCTCCAACAGAGTGTCCATTCCCATGTCTTTCTTTCTTTCTTTCTTTCTTTCTTTCTTTCTTTCTTTCTCCTTCCTTCCCTCCTTCTTTCCTTCCATTCATTCATTCATTTATTCATTCATCAAATATTTTAGTCCCTTCTCTGGGTCAGACATATTGAGTAGCCTACAGTAAAATTGAAGGGCAAAACAAACACAAAATCCCTGCCTTTATGGAGCTTGTAGTCCAACGAAGGCCACACACATTAATCAAATGCAGGCAAGTGTATAATTACAAACCCTGCGAAGTACTATGAATGAAAAGTGCAAGAATCTCTGCGGTTCCACAGCAGAGAGCTCTGGTTCAATCAGGGTGCAAGGGAAGCTTCATGAGGAAGAAATGTTCACTTTGATATCTAAAGAATGTGTTCATGAAGAGCATCAATATATCCCACACAAGACTTCCTCCTGTTGCTCTGCAGCCCCTAAATCTCCTAATTTAGAAGACCCTTTTTTTCTACCCTCCTTAATTACTCTTTAGCAGTAGTTCATTACGGAAGTTACATGTTCGGTATCTCGTATGTTTCCACCTCCTATTTGTTCTTATCCTTATCAACCTTTATTGACTGCCTACTGTTAGCTGAATAGAATCAGTAGGTTTAGTGTGGCATTGCACATGTTCCATGTGCTGGCTCTATCCTAACCTTCTGGCCTCATCTCTCCCTATTCTCTTCGGACACCATGCTCCAGCCATACCAGGCTACTTGCTCTTCCCAGAGCATGCATTCATTTTCATGCCTCTGTGCCTCTGTTCTCACTGATCTCTCTTTCTGAGATGAATTCCCCCCTTGTTTCCACCATTAAAATGTCTTTCATTCTTTCTTGCCCCAGAACCATCTCCACTAAGGAGGCTGTCCTAACTTTTGGGACTAATTACTCTGTCCTCCAAGTGTTCTCTGGCCCTTTACTGATGCTTCTTTTCCATTCTGCTTTGTTAGTTCACTGCCCCTAAATTTTAAGATTCTTGAAGACAGCAATCATTAAGAAATCATGCTTCTGTCCTCCAAAGTGCCTATTACAGTGTTTTTGCCATAGTAAGCATTTAATAATTGTTTGCAGAATGAATGGATGGATGGATGGATGGGTGAATAAGAATCTTTTTTTTAAAAAAAATTTACTTTGGGGCACCTGGGTGGCTCAGTTGGTTGGGCGTCTGACTTCGACTCAGGTCATGATCTCACAGCTCGTGGGTTCGAGCCCCACATTGGGCTCTATGCTGACAGCTCAGAGTCTGGAGGCTGCTGCGGGTCCTGTGTCTCCCTCTCTCTCTGCTCTTTCCCTGCTCCCACTCTGTGTCTCTCTCTCTTTCAAAAATAAATAAACATTAAAAAAATTAAAAAGCAATAAAAATAAATAAAAAATTTTACTTTTTGTGAGAGAAAGAGTGTGTGAGTGGGGGAGGGGCAGAGAGAAAGGGGGATCAGAGCATGCGAAGCAGGCTCAGTGCTGGCAGCAGAGAGTCCAAGGCAGGGCTTGAATTCATGAACCATGAGATGATGACCTGAGCCAAAGTCAGATGCTTAACTAACTGAACCACCCAGGTGCCCAATAAGTATCCTTTTAACCAACTGATAGGGGTATAAAGCACAGAGACCTTAGTTACCATTTTCAATCAGCATTTAGCATAGTGGGTAGTACTCACTATTGATATTTCACTGTAAATAAATGTGTAACTTTCATACGTCCATATTTCAAATATCACTGAACCTATTAAAACACTTTCCACACAATGCTGGTTACGTTTTTAAGTACTTCTGCTGAATCGTAAATTCTTTGGGGCAGAAACTGTGTGTTCCTTTTATTTGTGTCTGTTATACTCCCAGATGTTTGTTTTACATACAAATCACTGATATGAAATGAAAATGTCTGTAAACTAATAAAAAGGTTTGTAACCTATTTCTTAAGTTCACAAGTTACTCAGATTCTTTTCACATTTATTATATATACGTCACTGTTCTAATATGTCAGTGTGGGTGCATATATACCTGTATATTAAGACTTGGTGTAAACCATTTGCCTTGGATACGCTATGAAGGAAGTGATCTTGAAAAGCAACCATACCTAGCAAGTCTTTGCTATAACTCAATAATCTTTCAATACGTCTCAAGCTTGCCCTTCAGTGTTGCCATTAAACAGGTGTTATCATTGTATTTGTTTGCATATTGCGTTTTATTGCTTTTGAAGAGAGTGATAATGATGACTATCTTTGCAGAGCAGTGTAGCCAAAGGGCTGGAAGGAGAAATGGATCATAAAGTGACAGATGATTAGAGCTAGAAGGGGCTAGAAGCCTAGTAAATCCAGCTCGTTTATTCTACAGACGGGGAAACTGAGATTCAAGTTGAAGTACTCCACAATGCTCAATTTTGGGGAGTCTGACATAAAAAAAGAGACTTCCTAGATTAAGGGAAGCACGAAGTTTATTGACTCTTTTCTCCTCAGAGGGTCTTTTCCAAACAGCACTGTTCTGGGACACACCTGTTGGATCCCAGTCTGAGCGTGGTAAGCACACGCTTATTTATACCACAAATGACATCATCCATCCATTTTGGAAGCCACAGTGCTCACTCCTGTTGGTTGTCAGCGGTGTCTAAGATGTCCCCTGATTTCATTGACCTCTGTGTGTCCTGGAACCTTGACCTCTAAGGCTCCCTGGTGCCAGAATGTCTGCAGCTGTAGGATCAAAGACCCTCAGGGGAAAAATCCACTCCTAACTGAGATGAAATGGAGTGAGTTATTAGGAAAACTAGCTATATGTCCCAGAACCCTTGTTCATCTGGAAAATGCTTGAACTGTATCCCCAATATAAACACCAAGCCTTAAGAGCTAAACAGAGCATAAGCCAGAGACAGAGTCTCCTGCCTGGCAGGCAGAGCCACATTCCGCCTGCCCTCCTGATGTGCCTGGCACATAGTAAATGCTTTATAAATAACCTGTGAAATTAATGAAAGAATGAGGCAGCATGTAATTAAAGATACAAAGATAGCAAAATTGGGAAGCCCAAAAGATCAGGTGAAAAGTTACAAATTTCAAAACAGTGGGTTAGATATTTAAATGTAGGTCCTGAAATTGAGTCTAAATTCTGTCTCCAGCTTCCTGGCAAATAGAGCAAAAAGGGCCATGCAGTGGGCTTCACCTAGTTCTCATTATGGTGGACAACACAGCATTATAGGGCATCACATATCTTTCTATCTCTGAGAGAAATGAGTCGTGCGGGCAATCTATCTACGTCACTAAAGTGTCATTTATGTCTTGAGGACATGTGAAGATGCTTCCTTGGTTGGCAGCCAGAGTAACTGCTTGCAACAGTTTGGTAATATCCTCCCCAAATAGTGGTTGTCCGCAGTCTTTGCTTAGAGAGAGAGCAACTCCATTTTGGTTATCATCCACTGGCTGTCTGTAACTGCTATTTCTTCACAATCCTTAGCCAGGACCCTCCGTTTGAAGCTGAACCTCAGAGCATTCTTAAAATATTTTCTAAGCCCTCTTTACTTACAGATGTCCTTCTTCCACTAGTCTTATAGAGCTAGATGCTAAGATATTTTTACAGTCTTCTATACTTAGTATGGCTTATAATCCTTGGCCATGTTATCTCAGGCGCCCCCTTAAGAATCCCTTAATAAATAAAGTAACCTGAGCAGAATAAAATCCTTGTTGATTGATTGATCTGAGACTTGCAGTGCACTCAGCCCAGTCTTGCTGTTCAGCTCTCTGCTGTGGCTCCCTCCCTCCCAGTGTGTCTATTCCACTGAGATATTTTCTCCTACTTCTGGCCAAACTCCATATTTTTCCTCTCATTGATCACCATATCTGTAACAGCGTCCACCTCCCCATCAGTGGTCGTAAATCAGATTTGAGCTTACCTTCTTTATGATATTTGACAAACAAAGCTTGTGAGAGTTTGAACATTTTAAGTTTTTTTTTTTTAATGTTTATTTATTTTTGAGAGAGAGAGAGAGACAGAGACAGAGTGAAAGTGGGGGAGGGACAGAGAGGGAGACACAGGATTGGAAGCAGGTTACAGGCTCTGAGCTGTCAGCACAGAACTTGATGCAGAACTTGAACCCATGAACCGTGAGATCGTGACCTGAGCTGAAGTTGGAAGCTTAAACTGACTGAGCCACTCAGGGACCCCTTAAATTTGCTTTTAGCACAGGCATGTATTTCTTTTAGTTTTTTAAAAAATGTTTATATATTTTTGAAAGAGGGAGAGAGAGCATGAGTGGGGGAGGGGCAGAGAGAGAAGGAGGGAGAATCCCTCGCTGTCAGTGCAGAACCCAATGCTAGGCTTGATCTCATCAACTGTGAGATCATGACCTGAGCCAAAATCCAGAGTTGGACAGATAACTGATTAGGCTACCCAGGTGCCCCTAGTCCCAGAATTTTAGAGCTAAAGGGACCATATGATTAATTTTGGCTCCTTTGTTTTATAGACGAAAAAACTAAGACCAAAAAGGTGAAAAGATTTGCTTTTCAGCCCTTAGCCTGGAAAGTATTGAACCCGTGTAACCTTCATGGTGTTTATTTCTGTATCATCTCTGTTTTGTGAACTAGAAGATTTCAATCTACAAGTCATTGTCCCTTGTCCTCTGGTAGTCACTTTACATATTCTTAATCAATAATAAATTAACGAACTAAGTGAAATAATATATCATGGTTCATTTTATATTCTACTCCAACCAAAAAGAACTAACGAATTAACAAATAAATTAAGGTCATTTAAAGTAGAAATAAAATACATTAAGTATGTCAGTCATTTGGTTATTTCATGGCAGAATTGACAACAGATGAGTTTTTTCCTTGTTGTATCTCAGCCTTATCATTATAGCATATTGATTATAAATACTTAAAAAAATCTAATTCTGACAATTCTTTTTCCTAAAATATGTGTTTTAAATACTATGATTTTAATTTTTTTATAAGGAAATTCTATTTTAATTTTTTTAATGTTTATTTTTGGGAGACAAAGAGAGAGACAGAGAGACAGAGCATGAGTGGGGAAGGGGCAGAGAGAGGGAGGCACAGAATCCGAAGCAGGCTCCAGGCCCTGAGCTGTCAGCACAGAGCCCATCGCGGGGCTTGAACTCACGAATTGTGAGATCATGACCTGAGCCGAAGTCAGAGGCTTAACCAACTGAGCCACCCAGGTACCCTTAAATACTATGATTTTAAAAAGCTATGATAAAGTATCTGTCCACATCGGTAAATTCCTTCTTCTAAGAGGCCAAATGGGCAATGGCAGTCTTGCTTATAATAAGCAGATTTATGGAATGGAGAAATAATCAGTTTTGGCAGAAGCTTCCACAAACAGGAGATGTGAAAAGTAGTCGGAACAAAGAAGGGGTCATCCCTAAAACATACAGGAAGCTTTGATCTTTCTTGTTGCCTACAGCAAGGTGAAAGGGTAAAGTCTTCAGCAAGTCTGATCTGTGTATTCAGGTTAAATGACACTTTCAACACGTATGGGCAAGCAGAAGGGTTGCTCAAATGGTGAAAAATACAGGCTCCAGACCTTGTGACTCTACAAAAATACCAAATGTAAAATAAATTCTTTTTTTTCCTTGTAAGTTCAACTCTAGGAAATAATGAATTTCCTTCACAGGAGTGATTAGATAGCGTAAGAATGCAAATTTGGCACAGTAATCAAAACCCAGTAATGTCGGACACTTTACATTCTTGCCCGTGATCTAAGTTTTATAGTCCTTTCTAGGCATGTCATGCTTCCCAGGTTGTAGCCACTGATACTTTGAGAGACTGTGGAAACAGTTACTCATGAAGACCTACACCTTTGAGAGAACACCCAGAGGGTAGTGAAGGAAAGGAGTGACAACTCTGCTTGTGTTTTGACTCATCCTAAAGAAATGCATTAGCCCTTGAGATATTTGCTAATTTTTCCAGAGCTAGCATATTGTCACTGCAAGCTCTATCCAGTTACTGTGTCATGATTTATAGACGCACTCCCAATTTTTGAGCTCTGTGTAAGCCATGCCTCATAGCATCCCTGACACGTATCCATCCAACTGCCACAGGGAGCTTAAACCTGTCTGGCAAACCCAGTGCATTACCTAGAAACATTGCTTCCAGCATGTAAATCCATCAGGGATCCTAAGACTTTACATTTCTGAAGTCATAACCTTTTTTTTTTTTTTTTTTTTTTTGGAGTAGAAACTTCTCCTGCTGACTCTCTTCTGACATAAAAGTGCCTTAGCCTTAGTTTTGTTTTGAAATGGACAAAAGATGCGCCAGGAAGCTGTTCTCTCGTCATAGCTGCAGTCATTGCTCGGCAGATGCCATTAACTCCTGAGAGGATCCCAAAGCAGGGTGACAAGCAGAAGAAAAATGACAGAAGCTTCTAAGTCTGGAGTCCTCATTCTGTTGTTTATGGGGGCACACCTGAGGTCTCCAGAAGAGGCATGGTAAGGTAAATCAAGGGAATCAATGCTTAGTCCCAGGCAGCACTCACCAGGCACCCAGCCACTAGAGCTCACACAGAGGCAGAAATCCAGGAACTGAGTTACGAGGCCACAGATGGACAAGCAAGGACAGTTTGATGTGGAGTCCCAGTATTGGTGCCAGCCCTTAGATTCTTCTTGCCTTGATTCGGGTCTCTAAATTGGTGTTAAGGGCCCGGGCAGTTCTGTCTGAGTATGGAGTCGAGAGCAGCGTCCACCATATTGAGGGCCATTAATGCCATTACAGTATTGCAATTTGAACATAAAAGTACCTAGCCAGGGCGAAGCCTTGCTCAGAGCCTCTACTCACCAAGCCATGTGCCCCACACAGCCTGTGGGGGCTCACGGGCAACACTGGTTTATAAGTCCCCCCAAAAGGCTCTCTACATGCTGGGGTGATACTGGCAGGAGACTCACTGGCTTAGCATTCATAATCAGGCAGGTCCTAAAATGTGCACTTCTGGAGATGCCCCTGAAAGATGTTACACCTACAGGTATAGAGACACCGGGGACTGAAGGCAGAAGAATGACTCGTCATTCAACTTAAACCTGTGTCTGTTACAAGACCTCCTATTGCGAGTGGGGAGACATTTGTGTGAATCAGAAAAAGGCAGATCTCATACCGCTCCAGCAAGCGTGGGTTGACGATCAGAGAGTGAGTCAATTTTAATCCCTGCTCTTCCCTTTGGCCAGCATGTACAAGGATTCCTTGTGGCTCTGCCTATATGTCACTTAAAAAAATTTTTTTTTAATTTTTAATTTGAGAGAGAGAGAGAGAGAGAGAGGGAGAGGGACAGAGGGACAGAGGGGAGAGAGAGAGAAAGAAAGAGAGAGAATCTCAAGCAGGTTCCACGCTCAGTGCAGAGCCTGATGTGGGCCTCAATTCCATGACCCTGAGATCATGACCTGACTGAGATCAGAAGTCAGACGCTCAACTAACTGAGCCACCCAGGTGCCCCTATGTCACCATTAATAATAGATCTAGAAACTGTTTTGTAAATGGCAAAAGTATATATATTTTGTTTAAAAGTGTCAATTGCTTTCACAATTAATATATTCCACAAGTTGTGTAGCTAAATTCTAACACACCTTCATTTTAAATATATCAGGATTTTCACAAAATGGAAGTGGCTTGGGTCTCTCTCTCTTTCTCTCTCTCTCTGGCCTCTGAGAAGCCCCAGACAAGGGACAGGAGGGAGGGAGGCAGGAGCTGGAGTGAGGGAGGCCTGACACCTTCCACTGCAGGGAACTGAGGCTGCCCGTCAACTCTAATCATTTTCCTGCAGGAAATGTCATTGCATCATTGCATTGCAAGAAAGTGATGTCATAGTATGGGGCCCTGATCTACTTCCTGACTTTTAACCTGAGTCTTGTAACCTTTTTCAGCTGTACAGCACCCAGAGAAAATGAAACACATTGAAATGTAAAGGCTAGCGTGTCTCATAAAGGCCTGTGAGGCCCCAAGATGGGGTTCACTTCTGCATATACATTAATGATCAAAAACAGTTTTGTTTGGTGACCACATCCTGGACATGACATGGTCCTAGTACCTAGGAAAGTCAACGGAAAAGAAATAGTCTTCAGGATGTGTCTGAAATTTCTGGACAGGAACCCTTCCGTTTCCTCATACTGGGTTTAATTAGTGGGGACAATGCTAAATTTAATTAGGATGCATGGCTTAGTTTTTGTTGTGGCGGTGTTTTGTTGTTAAACTCTCTGTGAAAATGAATAATGGTCCCTGAACCGATATTTTAAATCTTACATATGGCATTTGTGTCTCTATGTCTTAGGATTGGTTACAACCCCAGCCTAAATGACATTATTAAGCTATTTCCTGGAATGTCAAGGGCTGAAATTGCCCTGTCAAGAACGACTCTGTTCTTTCAGGGATTGCAGAGAGCAAGGGCTCAGATTGCATTCTTGCTCTGTTATTATAAGTTTTTGCCTGGCAGGAAACCACTGGGTCTCAGATAATTTGCATATATCCAATGAGAGTGATCCACTGTTCTATGGAGGTTTTCAAGATTGCATGACAACACTGTGGAAGAATCTCATATGGGGAAAGGGGATTTTTTTCCCCCTTTCCCTAAGCCCCATTTTAAATAGTTTCCTTCCCACAAGCTGATGTGTCCACATTCAAAGAGTTATAAGTAACCCAGCCTATTTTCTTGCCTTGGCCTCTGTCACTAGTCCAGTAATATTATCAGCCACACAAAACTGGAAACAGACTGTTTTAAAGTAAAGGTGCCTTATTCCTTCCGGAAGGCCTGTAAAGCAGACTTTTTTTGGCATGTGATGGTGAGCATGAACCAAAAATTTAGTTCTCCCAGGCAAGGGCATAGTAAAATGTCTGCTCATTTCTTTGTGAAAGCAAGGGCAAGAAATACCCCTACATATTTCTTGAAAACTGAATATAATTTTTAACACGTTCTACATGGGATTCCAGTCAGCCTAAAGCACTTGGTATTAGACTCTTTCACTTGTGTATCAGTTTGGGATCTTCAGAACTGTGCTGATTTTGCTGAGCACCAAAGTTCCACTGGACCTCACTGGCCCCACAGTTGGTGCCATAGCAGCTGAAACTTTAATTCTTGATAAAATGCCCAAAAGTCACCTTAAACCCTTTCAAAACAGAGATGGATGCAAATAAGAGTGTAAAATGGAAGTAAATAAATAAATAGCCAGGGCACTCAGTCCTGGCTCAAAATGTTCAAATAATATTAAAATTAATTCAGGCTCTATACTGATAAGTCCCAGGTCCAGAGCTAGACATCTTACAGCTTCTTAGGTGACAGAGGAACATATGTTGATTGCAGAGCTGAGGTCTGAGTGGTACCTAGAGGACTTTCAGACACCAGCAATTCAGTTGTGTCTTCTGGAACATATTGTTTAGCTTCTCTAAATATCATATTTTTCCATGATATGTCTAAAATGTTATGTCTATTCAGGTAAGGTCATGATCTTGTGGTCGGCGGGTTCGAGCCCCACATCAGACTCTGTGCTGACAGCTCAGAGCCTGGAGCCTTCTCTGGATTCTGTGTCTCCCTCTCTTTCTGCCCCTCTCCCACTCACGCTCTGGTTCTCTCTCAAAAATAAATAAACATTAAAAAAATTTTTAATGTTATGTCTAAAATTTTCATTCTGTACTTGTGCATTCTCAAATGAATGGACTCCGTAGACACTGATATTCAAAGGCATCTAATAAATGTGTCGGATGAATCAACAACACTAGACACTGTTTTTGTCCTTGTGTTTGATTTTCTGCTATGTGGTTTACCTAGATAGTGTCACTGAATTCTCTCAACAAGCCTAGGAATCAGCTCTCCTCATCAGTTCCATCTGACCAGGGAGGAACCGAGGCCATTACCTACCTAAACTGACCAGAGGTCTAGGATCTGAATCCTGGTGTTTTTCATTCTGAAGTCCTGCCTGCTTTCCATTACACTCCACGGGTGCTTCTCAAACTTCAGCATGCATCAGAATCACCTGGAGGAGGGTTTCCCAACGCAGACTGTTGGGACCCAGCTCCCAAATTTTCAGTTCGTACAAGTTCCCAGTGATGATGCTGTTGCTGGCATAGGAATCACATTTGAGAACCACTGTGCTATATTATTAAGACCTGTGGGCATAGAGACATAGAGACATGTAAGAATATATGACATAGAGAATATAAGAAGCAAATCTTTGGCCAGATTAAAAGAGACCTCTTACATTTTTTAAAAAATGATTTTATTGTTGACTAATCTCTATACCCAGTGTGGGGCTCGAACTCACAACCCCAGGATCCAGAGTTGCATGCTCTACTGACTGAGTCAGCCAGGTGCCCCAAGACCTCTTACAGCCACCCAAATAAGCTGTGTCTTCTCAATTGAGAGCCACTCAACTGCTGAATGGGGTTGCCTCTTGGGAATGGTTGAGCTGTCAGGGGCATTTAGACCTTGGGACATTTGTGAAAAGTTGGCCAAAAGGACAGCTATGGTCCCTTCTTATTTTATTTTATTTTTTTAAATTAATTAATTTATTTTGAGAGACAGAGAGTACAAGTGGGGGAGGGCCAGAGAGGGAGAGAGGGGAAATCCCAAACAGGCTCCACACTGTCAGCACAGAGCCCGATGCGGGGCTTGAACTCATGAGCCGTGAGATCATGACCTGACCCAAAATCAAGAGTTGATGCTTAATAGATTGAGCCACCAAGGCGCCCCAGCTATGGTCCCTTCTGACTATTAAACTGTCATGAGTGCCATAGACAACTTATAGAGAAGCGAGGAGGGAGGCTCATTCTCCCCTTGCAGGAGACCCTTCTCATTATGGCTACTATTCTATGTTTTAATTGTGTTTGCAGATCTACAGTTGCTTTGGTAATGGCAATGAAGAAATGCTGGGCAAAATGGTTGCTTAATTTAGGTAATATAGAATTATAGTTTAATGAAACACTAAACACGGGCAAAAGGCATTTAAAGAAAACATTCATTCACTGCAAATTTGTATTTCAGATTTAAAAATTTTTATGACAATGATGATAAAATTTCCATTTTAAAAATCATAATATGTAATCAGAAAAAACAAGGTTAATAATCTGAAAGGCATAAAATGTACAATTATCTCAACTTTTATTTTATAAGAACACAGAAAAAACTGTTTGAAAATGAAAATTATTTTGTATTTCAAAATAATGGTCACAAGTATAACAAATTTAAGAGGAACACTGCTTCAAATTTATTGTCCATTCTTTTGACCCTAGAAGAAAAAAAAAATAAAGTAGTGTTTATTTCTACAATTTATCAAAGAAAATAGAGTGTCACTTCTGACATTTAATTTAGCCTTTTTTATGTCACAGGAACCCAATGAAGGATGACTCAAGTAACAGCACCATGGTACCACTTAAGGATTTAAAAGGAATCACCAGAGAGAACAATATTGGTGATATTGGTGAAGGGGGATGGCAGAAAGATATAAAAAAGAAATATATGTGTAATAAAATATCTGGCATAAGCATAAAACAGTTCAGAAGAACCATTACTTTTGTGGGCAGGGACTGTCTAAGGAAGTGAGGAATCTCTCTGTTGAATATCTTTTTTGGTCATTTGTTATTTGTTTTGTCTGGTTTGGATTGGCTTGGGGCATTTTGAAAATTAACAGAAGGTTAAAGGGTTCTTTCTAAAATCTTTGAATGAGAGCCAAGAATTTAAATTTGATTAGAACTAAGAGGAAGAAAGCAAACATTTCTTGAGCAACTATCAAGGGCCAAGTCCGTGTAAGGGTCTTTGTAGTAATTATACCATTTCACTTTGCAACATGTGGGGTAGGTGTTATCTCTAGGGCTCAAAGAGGTTCAATATTGATTTGCTCAAGGCTACTCAGATGGTAGGTGACAGAGGAAACAATTATACCTCAAACTGTCTGACTTCAAAAGTACCATGACTTCTCAGGATCTCCACATACCATAAATAATGCTGAAAGCAATTCTTCAATAAGGCACTTTTCCTTGGTATGGAAGTTCATATCTACTTTTCCTCTGTATTCCTTCCTGGAGCTCTGTTTTGGAGTCCATGACCACAGTAAATTCCTGCATGTTGTGTGAATTGCTTTTAAATTTGAAATATTCCTGACATAGAGTGAGGTAAGATTTTAGCTCTGGCTGGGAATACGTAAACGTGGCATCTAGTATTGCAACCTGCTACTCTCCTGTCTTCTGAGTCTCCCAGTCCCACCATTTAGCTCACTTTAGTCAGTCTCCATTCTCAAGGAACACATATTCTTGGAAAGGAGCTACACACACATGAATGTCACATAGAGGAGCGTGGCTGTATCTTGAGTGTGAAGGGGAGTCACGGAAGGATGTAAAGCAGGAAAGTAACAAGAGCACATTGGAACTTCAGAAGGTTCAGTCTAGAGCCTGTGTGGAGGATACTTCTCAAGAAAGACAAGATTGGAAGCAAGATGTCTGAGTGAGAGAAGATGGAGGGCTGGACCAGGGCCACTTGATCAGTACAGAGAAAGGGGGACACAGTGAATAAGGGGTGTAGCTGCCAGGATATGGTGATCAGCTCAGGTGGGAGGAGTCAAGGATGATTCCGAGTCTCAGGCTTGTCCTGAGTGTCACCAGGACTGCTGGCAACTGAGCTGGATTTACAGGAAGAAGAGCAGGTGTTGGGGACAAGGAAATGATCAGCGCCATTATAAACATCTTGAGTTTGATGTGTCTGTGAGACCCCCAGGAGAGTGTCCAGAAAATAGTCAGATGTGGAACTCATTAGAGGAGGAGAAGGAACTGGGCTATAGACATGGATGTGTGAGGTATCAGCCCAAAGGTGCTAACTGAAGCCACCAGCCTTTAAGGATTCAGCAGAGCAATGGAGCCATCAGATAGATTGAAAAGGAAAAACCAAGGAGAAAGGAAGAAAACCAAAGCAAATTGTCCATGGAAGTCAGAGGGGAGAGGATTTCATGGAGAAAGTGGTCAATAGTTTCAAAGGTTGTGAAGAGGTCAAGGAAAATGTGGATTGAAAAGACTCCATTGGGCTTGGCTATGTACAGGTTGCTCATTGGCAGCCTTTGCCATAAGAGTGTCAGTAGAAGAAACGAAGAGATAAGTTGTTAAATATGGCCTAGATTGAAACTGTTCTTATAGCCTGTGCTCTTCAGCACTAGGTTTATTATGAACTCAAAGCAAGGCATCATTTGGATCTGGTATGTAACCAACTAAAGCCATGGAGTGTCCAGTGGCAAGCTTCAGTACCTCATTGAGTTGAACCCCAGGAAGAAGTCCTTTCGATGCCTTCTATTAGGTTCTTAAAATGGCTTTTTATTAATGACGGGCTATGAAACCCTAAATGATAAAAGTAGGACTCACACATTAAATCCAAGGACTCTGTCTTGTCTCTCATGGTCAAGAAATCCCATGGGGTGCCTGGGTGGCTCAGATACTCAGTCTAAGTATCCGACTTTGGTTCAGGTCATGATCTCATGGTTTGTGAGTTTGAGCCCCTCATTGGGCTCTATGCTCACAGCTCAGAGCCCGGAGCCTGCTTCAGATTCTGTGTCTCCCTCTCTCTCCACTTCTCCCCTGCTCACGCTTTCTCTCTCTCTCTCTTTCAAAAATAAAAATAAACATTAAAGAAAAATTAAAAAAAAAAGAAACCCCTTTGCATCTTCCTGAGCTCTTCCCTTATTCCTCATGCTAACTGATACTAAGTTCTCTTGATTGTACCTTCTAAATATCTTTCAAATGTTTCACCTCTTCTCCATGTCCACTAACACTACCTAATTCAAATCTCATTATTCCTCATGTGGGCTCCTGGTCCTTCTGGTGCAGGTGACATTTCCCCTCAGTCCCTGTAAGTCAATGGGGGACCAGAATATGTCTTGCTCATCCTTCTGTCTCTACCCTTCAGCTTTTAGCATGGTATATGGCAAATAATATATGTTCACTAAATGTTGAGGGGCAAGTATAAATAATGAGTGTTGTATTTAGGGCTTTGGAATCAGATTCCTCAACACGTGATAGGAGGGAAGTCATATACTAGTGAACACAAGATACTCCTCTTGTCAGATAGGTACTAATTACCATCCAGCGCTTAGCAATTCTATTGCTTTAACTAGCAGCGTTCTTTCTTATCCATGACACTAGGTTAGTTACATGAAATAAGAGGAGAAAAACATTTGGAACAACTTTTTTGCACATAAACTGGAGTTTAAAACTCCTTACTTATTTGGTAAAACAATGGTTAAGTTCTGCAACTTAAGTTCCAACACAGATTGGTCTAGAGGGTATAATGCCAAGTGAAATAGGTCAATCAGAGAAAGACGCATACCATACAATTTCACTCCTGTGTTGGGTTTAAGAAACAAAATGAACAAACAAATTTAAAAAAGGGACAAATGGAAAAACAGACTTTTAAACACAAGAACAAACTGGTGGCTGCCTGGTGGCTTGCCAGGGGGAAGGTGGGTAGGGGAACGGGTCAAATAAATACAGGGGATCAAGTGCACAGAGAGTACACTTATCTTGATGAGCACTGAGAAAACACATAGTATTGCTGAAATATTATATCATACACCTAAAATTAATGTAACACGATATATTAATTTTGCCTGAATCATAAAAAAAGACAACCAACAAGATAATTCTGGTTGGTTTGATATGACAGACCGAATACTGAGCAAAGAAAGTTGTTTTCCCAAAGTGGTTAAAGCGATCTATAAATCTGTGACAACTCTCATATCCATCTTGATTGGATAATATTGCTAGTGCATATTCCTTCTTTTTTTAAAAAAAATTTTAATGTTTATTTTATTCTTGAGAGAGAGAGAGAGAGAGAGAGCAGGGTAGGGGCAGAAAGAGAAGGAGACACAGAGTCTGAGGCAGGCTCCAGTCTCCAAGCTGTCAGCACAGAGCCCGATGCAGGGCTCGAACCCACGAACTGTGAGATCATGACCTGAGTCGAGGTTGGACACTTAACCGACTGAGCCACCCAGGTGTCCCTGGTGTATATTCCTTCTTGAGCTAGCAGGGTAAAGGCTATGTGGGGTACCCCAGCGACACATCAACATGGCTTAGGACAGGTGAAGAGCCACCCCTGGTTGCTGACAGTCCTCCCTTCTGAGTGTTAATCTTCCCCAATGGAATAAAGTTTTATTTGAAAATCACAGACCGAGACCGATCTGGAAAGGTCTTTGGACGTGGCTGGCCAAGCCCTGTGGTGTTAGAGATGAGGAAGCTCAAGTCCACAACTACTGATGTGTGCAGGGGTGAACTGCTGCCTTACCCACTGTCCCTGCTGGCTGGTAGGGCCTGTTTGGGAGGGAAGTGACATTGTGTCATTCCTCAATCCTCATAGCCTTGATTGCGTGTCACCCTATTACTTTGCTCGTGGGTCTCTCTCTTCTTTCCTGGGGGAATGAACTCAGGTGCCCAGTAACAGCCACTGCATATTCTCTTCGTTAATTAATACAATGCAAAGTGTCCAGCCAACATTGTTACCTCCCTAAATGGCTTTGTGCTCACATATGGGCACCATTTCAGTCATTTTGACATATTCACTAGTATAAATTCAATTTTCTTTGTTGAAACCAAATTTATATGATTATAGAGAATGGAGGTTTCTGACTTCTGCTCAAGTTTCTGCTCTTTTAGAAAGCAAAAATTTCTTCTGTGTTTTAAATATATATCTTATTTGTTTTAAATACAGCACTTAAAGTTTGTTGAAAAATATATTCATAATAATAACATTAAAAAATTTTTTTAATGTTTATGTATCTTTGAGAGAGTGAGAGAGAGGGAGAGAGAGAGAAAGGAGACAGAGCATGATCAGGGGAGGGGCAGAGAGAGTGGGAGACACAGTATCTGAAGCAGGCTCCAGGCTCTGAGCTGTCAGCACAGAGCCTGACGCGGGGCTTGAGCCCATGAATTGTGAGATCTTGACTGGAGCAGAAGTCAGGTACTTAACTACTGAGCCACCCCAGTGTCCCCATAATAATATTTTAGATTAAAAGTAAGGAGCAAGGAAAAAAAAAAAACCCTAGTAGGATATTTTATATTAAAAGATTAAATTGACTGTCAAAAGGAAAATATGTTGATACTCACAATGATTATAAAATAAAAACTGACAAAAGGCAGTTTTCAGGTTACCTCCTCAGCTATTTCTTCTGCTTTGACAAAATATCAAGCTTATTTTAATACATCACAATAGACACTTCCCTCTCATTTCCTCTCTTAGCAAGTTGCTATCACCCTTGGCATCATCTTGCTGATTAAATGAAATGAAAATATCCTGGAAAAAATAGCTTCCACTTCTGATATGTGAGTTAATTTTTGTCTGTGAGAAACATAAGAAAGACTGTCTACAAAATGCATGCTTATGCAAAGCCACTCGGAGTCTGTAAAACTGAATACACTCTCCAAAAGGTGTGACTCAGCAGGGTGGAGCCTGGCCTCCAGACCCTTTGAGACAAGGAGCGAATCCTGACTCCACATGGCAGGCTCAATGTCCTCATCTGTGAAAGGGGGAGAATGAGTTTTGCAGTGTTGTGAGGAAGAAAGGAGGTAAAGCACCTGACAAATAGTCACTGCCCAATAAATAGACCTACAATCACTCTGCTACTACTCACCAGCATTATTATTCCAGAGAACATAATGAGATCAAAGGAATGCTAATGCCCTGGATTGCAATTATTTTTCTAGATTCTGACTTTTCTATCGACCAAGTTGAGGAGACCACATAAAGGAACTCGTGAGGAAGAAATACAGTGCATTCTGACCGCTGTGTAGTCCTACTTGAGGTTTTACTTGGATCTCCCCAAGGGGATTTAGTTCCCAGAAGCACCAGAAAGACCTTGGTGTAGCCCAACATGAGGTCTCGGACCTTTAGGATGAGAGTCATGGATGAATTTATGGCAAAACACATTGCTATTGCTGATGATGCAGGGTACATCCGCTAGAAGATTTGAAGCCAATATATTTCTGCAGATTTGTCTTGTGTTTAGAGGAAGACGGTCCTCCACTGATAAATATTCTGTCCTCATATGTTTTTTCACTGTTTCAAGGGTTTACCTACATCTTTTATGGGAAGCAAATATTTCTCAATTCATTGAGAAAAAAAAAATAAAACCATTGTATCACATGTTAAGGGGGAAAATATTTTCTTTCTCCTTTCATTAAAAAAAACAAAAAAACAAAACCCCAAACATAACAATGAATAATGAAAGGAAAACAGAGGGAGCCATTCCATTCTGTGGGGGAGGGGCAGAGTAGCTGCAGGGGACAGCTGCAGCACGTCTGGCGTCCCAATTCTTTCCTTTCCCATCACTTTATTACTTACTGGACCAAGAATGTAGACAATTTCGGCTATGGTTGTTTTGCGTTTTAGTTTCTCAACTTAATCTTATGCGGTGCTCCTTTGCCCCCTGCACTGAGTCCTAAGCCCACAGGGTCACTTCATGGTGTTTCATGTAGCCACAGAAGCGGGGACTCTTACTCCTTTTCCAGCTCCAGCTCCTCCCATGGGGCCCTGGAAAATTTGGAAGGGCTTGTGGTCTTAGCTTGGGCCGCTGTAACAGACTACCATAGGCTGGGTGGCTTAAACAGCAAACATTTCTCACCGTTCTAGAGGCTGGAAGACCAAGATCAAGGTGTCAGCTGATTCAGCAACTGGTGAGAACCCTCTTCCTATTTGGCAGATGGCCACCTTCTTGCTGTATCCTTATGTGGTGGAGAGAGAGAGGACTCTGGCCTCTTCACCTTCTTATAAGGGCATCATGAAGTTAATCCCATCATGGGAGCTCTACCTTCCTGATAAACTTAATTATCTCCCAAAGGCCCCACCTCCTAATACCAGCACAGTGCAGGGGGGGAGGGGGGAGGGAGGGGGGGAGGGGGGTTAGGGCTTCAACATGAATTTTTCAGAGACACAAACATTCAGTCTGTAGCACTCATATAATGCTTTTATCAAAATCATCATAAAGCAAAACCCTTTATGCCTCTTTCAAGCATTTCTCACTGTGGTTTTAGTTGGGGACCAACTGACTGCATACGCACACACACCGACACTGTGTGACCCTCAACCAGATGCTATCTACTGTTAGCGTCTTCCTCCCAAATCACTATGTTGAAGCCCTACTCCCCACTGCGATGGTATATAGATGCGAGTCATTTGGGAGAAAATTAAATTTAAATGAGGTCATGAGGATGAGACACCCCCCCACGAAGGGATTAGTGTCCTCATAAGAAGAGGACAGAGTTCTCTGTCCAGGAGCAGGGCCCAGGGAGGACAGTGAGGTGACATCCACAAGCCAGGAAAAGAGGCCTCAGTGAAGATCGACCTTACTGGAAACCTGACCTTGGGCTTCCAGTCTCCTACACCATGAGAAATAAATGTGTGTTGGTTAAGCCACCAAGTCTCTGGTATCTTGTTATAATAGTTTGAGTTGCCTGGGATGCAAGGTGACTTCAATTCTCCTAAAGTGAAAAGGCACAGGGAAGAGAGAAATGATGAATATGGTGATTCCTAAGGGACTGTTTGATAAATTTCTGAAAACATGTTTTCAGACTTACGGAAAAACTCTTAGAAGTGAATATTTTCTATCATGAGATTGACTATTACATACATGAAAAAAAATGATTTTATTCTCTAACACAATACAATTTCCCCCAAATCTTCCTTTAAACTATCACTTTCTTCTTTCTTACAAATTTTCACAGCTTTCGATTTTCCCGATATTTACAAACATTTACATGCATAAATATTCCTGTATTTACATATGCACATTTACATTGATACATTTATGAAAGAAGAGTAAATCAGCAGCATATTTTACAGTATTTATATAGCTTTTAATAAATTTATAATTTTTAATAAAATTTTAAAAATATGATTTGTCTCTTCCAGCACATAGGGAACCTAACATCAAAACTTTCTGGAGGCTCATTAAATGCAGAATCACCATGTAGAATTCTATATCCTGACCAGTGATCTGCCATTTCTTCTGAGAAGGTTATATGTTTTCTAGAATTTTGACAAACAATACATTATTTCACTGCTGGAAACTGTGCCTAGTATCACTGAGATCTCTACATGGTAACATGGTAACAAAGGTTTGCTCAAGCTGCACATGCTCCTTGTGGGCTCGGGGAGGCGGTGGTGTATTTATTAATACAGAACCTCATATCCCATTATGTCAGCCACTCATCCTTGCTAATGAAACATGATATGCCACCACCATGGATTAAGTGGTGTCAAATCATCCAAAAACGCTCACCAAAGATTTGCTGCTTGTTAAATTTATCGAGAGCTTTCACCCAAACTCGTGCTGCATTTTATGCACATGGGAAAACTGAGATTCTGTCCAGAAGTGACACTTAGAGAATCCTGTGCTAGGAAGAGAATTTTTACCAGAATCTCTTGGGGGCATGTGCTAAAAATGCATATTCCCTGCCTCCAACCCCTGAGTTTCTGCCATAAGAGTGGGCCGGGATGAAAGCCAGAAATCTGATTTAATAAGAACCCTGGGTGATTTTGATGTTATTGATCCACATTGAGCAACATGTTGTAGTTGTGTTGGATCTTGCATCCAATTTAGAAATTACACACTTAATTTAGAAATCACTTGTTTTGAGCAAGATGGGCAAAGGCAAAATTCTAAACTTAGAGAACTTTGTTTTGTTCTCAATGAATTTTTTCTCTTTCCAGGAACTTCAGGTGGCTTCACTATTGGGTTTCCATGAGGCTGGCTTACCAAGCTCTGGACATAATTTTTCATAGTTTTCTCGCTGACCTCCATCCATTGTTAAACTTTAGGTGTCATGCCCAAAGATGGCAGCCAGATGTCTGATGCCAAGGAGTTATGGGTGGCTAACACTTTAATGTGTAGTTCTCCTGGGTTTATGTTCCTTTTAACAAAAGGGCTCTAGGAAGTTGGGATAGTCCCCACAAGGGAGAAATTTCAAATACTAAACTTCTAGATGCACTGGCAGAACAGCAGGGGAGGTCATTTTGGTCTACTAGCCTCAACTCTCAGTGGGCCTCCTTGCAAAATCAACTCTGTTCCTAAGAATGTACAGGATTTCCTTTGCAGACTTGTGTAGAAGTTGAAAGGACAAGACTGACCACAAAAGGTATTGAGAGTGCCAAGTTCTTGTCTTCCAGCTTTGCTGATATGTGCTGATATGATCAAACCGGGAAAAAAAATTGGCTAACATAACTCAAATTCACCTGACCTTAATATAAAACTAACTTGAATTATCAAGCCAGTATAAGAGTTTGCAGTGGGAAATACCTCTTTCCAGGAGGAGGCTGTTCAACCCACAATGGAGTGACCCATATCAGATGTAGGAATTTGGAATCAGAAATCACTTGTACTGTTCTCCCAGTTGATCCTGCTCTAATCCTCCTGGAGGCCAGAATTATGCATCTTGATGTCTAGCGAAGGAGAGAGGATACAATGTGGGTGATGAGAAGTCCAGGATAAATCTGAACTGTTAAGAAAAATAGCTCTGGGTTCTGAATCTGGTCCTCATGCTCAGTGGCTGTGTGATGTTGGGCAAATTACATAATTCTTTTTATTTCTTTAATATTTGTTTATTTTTGAGATACAGGAATAAATCATGAGCAGGGGAGGGGCAGAAAGAGAGGGAGACACAGAATCTGAAGCAGGCTCTAAGCTGTCAGCATAGAGCTTGACGTGGGGCTCATACAGACAAGCCGTGAGATCATGACCTGAGCCGAAGTTGGGAGTATAACTGACTGAGCCACTCAGAAGCCCTCAAATTACATCATTTTTTAGCTATAGTCTACTATGTGTGAAATGGGAAGTACACTGATACATAGTAAACATTCAGTTCATACTTCTATTACTATCATATTATTAATATTCTTCAAAAAATTTTTTAATGTTTATTTTTGAGAGAGACAGAGGGGGAGAGAGAGAGAGAGAGAGAGAGACAGTGTGAGCTGGCGATGGGCAGAGAGAGAGGGAAACACAGAATCTGAAGCAGGCTCCAGGCTCTGAGCTGTCAGCACAAAGCCCACCACAGGGCTTGAGCCCACGAACCGTGACACCATGACCTGAGCCGAAGCCGGAGGCCCAACCGACTGAACCACCCAGATGCCCCAAATATTATTAATATTCTTATTAGCCATCTTAGAAAAAGTTAGAAAGGTAAATTTGTTGTTGGTGTATATCAGCCTCTTTGCTGGAGTAGAAGTAGAAATAGTGGGAAAAGTCTGATTATAAAAGATACAGTGATAAGTAAGAGAGACAGATCAGGCACTAATATGGTAGACTTTCCATTTTAGCATTCAGGATGGAAAAAACTGGTTCCCCCTTTCTGAAAACTTACATGTATGTGTCTATTCCAGATAAGTCCTGCAGAAAGCTTGATGAACACTGTCAGGGACACACAGAACATGGCGAAGCTCAGGCACAGGTCGAAGGCTTGAAGCGTCAGGTGGTACGCTTCATAGTGTGGTGGGTCCACACAAGCTGATGGGAATTTTGCATACGGAAAAGGGAAGGCAACTGCATAACCGAGGTAACCGGTCCCTGCAATCCCTGAAAACGAGTAGAAGCAATATGGACCAAGGAGAGCAGATTCCAAGGCTATCGCAAAATGAAGTGGACATCCCATAATGCTTAGAATCACAAAGGTGAAACTAGCTTCCCACTGAAAATAAAACAAAAATAAATTGTTACTTTGGAAACTAGACTCTTCAAAAGCTTCTCAGCGATGTGGAGAAAGAAAGCGTTGTTGGATATTAATCTCTTTTACTGGGAAGTGAAGGAGAAATGGGTTACAATTTTCTCTTTAGGCCCTTTTATTCTCTTCTTGAATCTACACTCTGGGAGAATAACATATCAGCCAACTGAGCCAAAAACTAATTGAATTCCATTCAACAAACATGTGTTTATTTATCTTCTATCATGTGTTAAGAGCCAGCTTACGGTGGGAAAAAGATGAATACCAGAATCCCTGCCTTATCCTAGGACCTTGCTAGTCAGGGCATGGTCCATGGTCCAGTAGCACTGACATCCCTGGAAGTTTGTTAGAAATGTAGAATCTCATACCTCCCCCAGATCTACTGTATCAGAATTTACATTTTAACCAGATTCCCAGGTGACTCACACTTATTTGAGCCATGGGAAGATCTATGATCAGAACAAAGTAGTCTTTCTATATCCTGGGATTACTTGGCTCCCTACTATTGAAATGCAATATATCATAGACTTCCCATCCTTTTTTTTGGGGGGGGGGGGAGAAGTAACAGAGACAGTGGAAGGACATCCCAAGCTGAGGAGTTGAGACTTAAACATACATTATTAAAAACAGAGGAGCCTATAGATCCATTTATTCAGAATGAAATTTGGGAGCATAACATTGGTTCTGTCCTCTCCAAATTGGAATACTTAAATATTTACAATAATCGCAGGAACTTGTAGTAAGTGTTTGGAGAAGAAATCAGATATAAATTATTCATTTAAGGGGCACCTGGGTGGCAGTTGGTTGAGCGTCCAACTCTTGATTTCAGTTCAGGTCATGATCCCAGGGTTGTGGGATCAAACCCTGCATCGGGCTCTGTCCAAGCTGAGAGTGGAGCCTGTTTGAGACTCTCTCTCTCTCTCTCTGTCTCTCTCCCCCCTCTCTCTCTCTCTCTCCCTCCCTGTCTCCCACTTGTGCTCTCTCTCTCTCTAAAATAAAAATAAAAAATATTCATTTAAAGCCAGTTTATTACTGAAATCCATCATAGTAAGGCATCAATCAGAAGGAACTCAATTATAATCGGAAATCACATTCTCTATGTTCCATCCTGAACTGGTAGAGGTTTGACCTTCAAACCTATTCAACCATCCTACTGAAGGTCTATATATTTACCAGGTATCTCTTGGTCCACTCTTTGTGAGCCACCAGCAGAAGTATACCGGTCATGATGGCCTGTGAAAAGAAAATGGAAAAATAATATCCATGATAGAATGTACCTCTGGAAAGAGTTCTATCTGTCTCACGGTTTGACAACTTTATTATGAACTAGAAAGAACAGCAAATGGCTAAATGGATTTATGGCTCTGATCTCTTCCTCATCTGGGATGACAATGAAGAAAAAAGCCATCAGTGTCATAAAGACATGATTCATACAAGCTCTTTTTTTTTTTTTATTTTCTGTGCTGCCTTTGCCATTGCAATTACAACCTCCCCTACTGTAAGGTGTCACTGCAATAAAAGCTTGGCTTTATAACCCTTGCCATATGTTTTATTTTGATTAATTGTCTATCATTCATCTTTCCCACAAATTGCTAAAATTACAAATGGGAGGAACCGGAAAGGAAATGTGTCACAGAACCCTGAAAACTTGCACAGCAACAGCATTATCTTTTACTCTTTGCTTTTCTTTTGAGATTCAGGAGCCTCAGCCTACTGGTGGGATGCAAATATGTGATCTCCGTTTCTCAAGTAACAAAGATTATAATTAGAGTGAATGCATGGCGGGACATTAATTGTTCTGGGTGCACTGGTGTTCAGCTTTTCAAAAGTTTTGTTTTGTTTTGTTTTGTTTTTTAATAGCTTCCGTTGAGGGAAAAAGACCCAAAGTGCAGAATGAAAATAGTTCAACAAAGGAGGGAATGGTGTCAGGGCAATATATATAATGAAAAAGAAAAAAGAATTCTGGGCTCATCTTTGATTCAGCTCCGGGTCTGGTGAAGGAGACCTTTTGTGGTCACTGAGCCTGGAAACTGCTTATTCCTGACCCATAAATCATTTGTTCCTGGTCAGGGAATGTTTTGAGGTTGAGAGAGACAACCAGGAAGAGACGTGCCTGAAACCAGATATAGAATGAGGGCAGGAGTAAAAGCAGTTACGAATTAGGTTTTTGACAGAGAAATAAACATGACTGTATATATAGTATCAACAAATTTAAGGGGGTGGAAATCAGAGCTTCTACCAATATGGTTTTGTGATATGCTGCTTTTGTAGCTTCTGTGTCCAGCCTGTTTTTTTTTTTTTTTTTTTTTTTTTTTTAGATCCAGCTTTTCATTTTCCTGGCATATTTTATTTTGAATGCCTGACTTGGAGAATTCAAGAGAGGTGGGGGAGAAGTATGCACATGTACGTTCACACAACACTTCTCGTGTGGCTCAGGCTGAAATTCCAGACGTGGCATTGCCGCACCATAAAACTCCCGTGGATAAAAACAGAACCATCTGTAGTCGAAAGAGGTTGGCTTGATTCTCAAGAGGAAAGTTTCCAAGGGACCCTGTGGAGGTTGAGCCAGCATAAATAGCACAACAAAACAGAATTATTAAGAGCAATTGAACATTGATGTTGAGCCGGGGGCCAGTCTACGCTTTCAGAGGCAAAGGCATCCAATGGGCACGTTACTCCTCTACGGGCGAGAAACACAGGGGCAAACAAGAGAAAAGTGAAGGGTACACTCCTCTCCTGGTGTAACTCCAAGGAGAGAGCTGACATTATTAGACGCTTAGATTCCAGGTTGCCTTAAAAAAAAAAAAAAAAAGATTCCAGGTTGCCTTAACCACTTTGGCATGAACCGTTTCTTTCCTTTCAAAAGTTGAAAAATGCAGCCGAATTGCAGTCGCCTGATATTTTGGTTGTAGCTGCCAGCTTGAATTTTGCTTTGTTTACACAAAACTTTGAAAAGATCTTTCATGGAGTAGGCTGGTGTATGAATGCCATTCAGTAACTTGGGAAACCCACCCTGTGGACAGAGGTGGCTCAGGGGCGAGCACACCCATCTTCCCTGGTGCCCCTGTCCAGCATGCCTGCGAGACAGAGGGCGGGTGTCCCCTGAGTCATAGCCTCCTGTTTTCTTGCTTTCTTTTCTTTTTTAAACTCTTGTATTTAGACAGGGAAGAGGGAAGAAAGAAAAAGGAAGAGTTTTGAGGGTAGGGGAGAGAAGTCAAATGGGAAAAGGAAATGTGAGAGGCGGTGTCTGAGAGGCAAGAGCTGGGCACAACAGGGCAGTTGGGTTTCAGAAAGGACCCAGAGGGGGTGCCTGGGGAGGTAGGAGCCCGGAGAGAAGGCCCAGTCCTGCACTCTGCTCTCTCTCTACTCTTCTTGGCAGGCTAGCTTTCTGCTCCACAGGCAGTTCCAGAGAGATTGCTTGGGGTTTGCAACGGTAGCAGCTAACACTCTGGTCGGATGATAATTGTGGGCCCTCCCACAGGCTCTTTAAATTGCCCCCTGTAAAGGACATAAAGGACTAAAGGTTCCCAGAAGCAGACGAATTGAAGGAAGCGGGGAAGCATCACAACAGTAATAGAAACTTTTAGAGGGATCACTTTATTTATTTATTTTGAGAGAGAGAGGGAGGGAGAGAGAGCCTGACAGCACAGAGCCTGACACGGAGCTCGAATTCACGAACCACAAGACCAGGACCTGAGCTGGAATCAAGAGTCAGATGCTTAACTGACTGAGCCATCCAGGTGCCCCTAGAGGAATCATTTTAATATGGGCTAATTTATTCACTTATAAACATCTGTTGTGAGTCTACTGCCAACAAGGGATGTGATAGGCACTCTGCAGATGGCATAATAGCATAAATTAACATTTACTGAGCCCTTACTGTATGTATGCCAGGCACTACACTAAACATTTTACATACGATAACTCATTTAATCCTTATAACGATGGAGATCTTCTCCGACTTTAAAAAGTTTATTTATTTATTTATTTATTTATTATTTTAAAGAGAGAGGGAGTGCGCATGAGCGGGAGAGAGGGGCAGAAGGAGAGAGAGAGAATCCGAAGCAGGTTCCACACTCAGCATGGAGCCTGACATGGGGCTTGATCTCACTACCACCAGGAGACCACGGCCTGAGCTCAAACCAAGAGCTGGAAGCTTAACCGACTGAGCCACCCAGGTGCCCTGATCTTCTCCTACTTTTTAGAAGATGGAACAGAGAGGATAAATAGGACAAGCAAGCTCACCAAGTAATAATCATACACACAGTGGCTCCAACTTTCATTGGAATTTGCAGTCCAGATGTGAAAGTAATGTGCGTATAAGAGTGTCCACAAAATGAGGCAGGAAGAGTGAGTACACTCCGTGTGAGAAGGGCCCAGTGACAAGATACCGCTTCCAGGGGGGATGATCGTGGAAGAAAGCAGCATGGGGGAAACGGGACCCGAAGCAGGTTTGAGGGATGGGTGTGATTTCAGCAGGAGATGGCAGAGGGAAGGGCAGTCTGGGCAGTGGGAGAAATGCATGTAAAGGTGGGAAGGTGGCAGCCAGGCTTGGGAAACAGTGAGACAGGGGCCCAGAGGGGCAGGAGCTCTGGTTCCTGGTAGAAAAGAGTAGGAAATCAGGCTTGAAAGCCACATGAGGCTAGGTTGAGAAGGGCCTCAAAATTCAGGCTAACATATCTCGGCTTCGTTTGGACAATGAAGCAACACTGAAGGTTTTTGAAGGAGGAGCTTGACTGACACAGCAGAGGTCTAGAAAGACAAGCTTGTGCTCAAGTGTGTGCTGGGTAGGAATGAGGTGAGGCCTAGGCGTCTCTGTCAGAATTGGGTCTTCAAAAAAATTTTTTTTTTTAACATTTATTCATTTTTGAGAGTAAGAGAGATAGAGCATGAGCGGGGTAGGGGCAGAGAGAGAGGGAGACACAGAATCCGAAGCAGGCTCCAGGCTGAGTTGTCAGCACAGAGCCCGACATGGGGCTCGAACTCACAGACTGCGAGATCATGACCTGAGCTGAAGTTGGACGCTTAACTGACCCACCTGAGCCACCCAGGTGCCCCATTTCTGTTCTATTCTATTCTATTCTACTTTTATAAATGCTGCTAGCTATGCAATAGATGGATTTTATGATTCATTAATGAATGGGTTCCCACAGTTTGGCTATCAAAGTCATGTAGGCATGAAACCTGGGTGGGGGTGGGAAGTGGTAAGGAGTTGAGGGGGAGGTGGTACCCAGTGAGCATGAGAGGAAAGAATGGATAAGGATATGCCTCACGAGAAAAATAAAAGTTAGCTAGCAACTGACTGGATGCGGTGGGGTAGGAGTGAGGCTGAGGGTGGGTTGGTTTAGGGCACTGTTGTCAGAGTGGTCTTAGGACCAGCAGCATCGGCATCACTTGGAAACTTGTGAGACAGGCAGAGTCTCAGGCCTCACCCAGATTTTGTAAATAAAATTTTAAAAATGTTTATTTATTTATTTTGAGAGAGAGAGAGAGAGACGAGAGAGAGAGAGAGAGAGAGAGAGAGAGAGAGAGAGGGAGCACGAGCAGGGGAGGGGCAGAGAGGGAGAGAGAGAATTCCAAGCACAGTGCAGAACCCAAAATGGGGCTCGAACCCTCTAACTATGAGATCATGACCTGAGCCGACTGAGCCACCCAGGTGCCCGGCCTCACCCCAGATTTCCTGAATCGGAGTGTACATTTTCACAAGATTCCCAGGTGATTCATATGCACATTACAGTTTAAGAAGCACTAGTTTGGAGGGAAGGGTTGAAATCAAAAGTCACTCTAGGGTTTGAAATCGAGTTCAAAGCCAGGAAAGTCTGGAGAAGAAATCACTGCTTTTGGTGGTGAGATGGTTTTTGGGGAACAAGCCGGGCTTATAGAAGTTTAGGATATCTAAGCGGAAATTGGCCATCAGGTGTTTGGAAATCTCAGGACCACTGAAGCTATAAGAGGCTTGAGTGATGATGGTACAATCAAGTCCCTTCTCTGACAGGGGAGGAAACTGGGACCTGCACGGGACGTCTTGCCCACCTTTCCCCAAGTTCCTGTCTCCAGGTAGGCTTCTGGATACAGCACTGTGGCTTGCCATTAACTAAGTCACTGGAGGGTGCCAAGCCACGTTTTCCGGGATTCAAGTAGAGCCCAGTCCATCAGGCACTGTGATCTTGCTGCATACTTTCTGGCAGCTGATGGCCTTTAAATAACCTAGTTCAGAAATCCTAGGAAAACTGCTTATCATGTGGCTATCAGAGTAGAGTGAGGAGAGTTCTGAGGACCGATACTTTGAAGAATTCAGAAAGTCTCAAATGAAGGCACTGAACAAATGCAAAGTTCTGTTCCGCTTGTAAAAATCTATCTTTTCTAAGTCTCCGAAGGGATATGGAGTCATTTGCAAAAGGAAATGTCAATAGGATTGAAATGCACACATTGTCTTTCCACCAAAGGAAGATTCACTCTTCAGGCACATTGAGAAATGGGAAGGAAGGAAAGTTGTGGCACGAGTCAGAGACCTTTCGTAGTTGACCCCGATCAGACAGAGCTGTGCTTCACTGGGAAACTCACTAGAAAAAGAAAAAAAATCACATTGTTCCAAATTTAGACATTACTGAAAGAGTGAGCACTCTTATTGCTTTCCTTTTCATGACAATTTTGTCCTGCTTTAGTGTGAATACTGGCTTGACTTTTAGTCCTTGCAACCTAATGAGAGTTCACTGATATGATGCATTTTGTACCACCTGAGCACGGACTCATTCCCTTATTCAGCCATATTTATCAAACAGTATTTATGGAACACCTAGTATGTGACTCATTCTGTTCCAAGTGCTGGAGGCACAGCAGTAAACAAAATAGAAAAAAAAAAATCCCCACCGTTGTACAATATACATTTTGTTGGGAGGGGTATTAACAAACAATAAATAAATACATTATGTAGTATATTAGATGGTGATAAGGACCATCAGGAAAAGAATAGAGTGGGGAATGAGAGACTGGGGATGCCAGTTGTGGGAGAGACTTACAATTTTATTTTATTTATTTATTTTTAAAGTTTTATTTATTTATTTTGAGGGAGATAGAGTGAACAAGCAAGCAGGGGAGGGGCAGAGAGAGAGAGAGAGAGAGAGAGAGGGAGAGAAAGAATCCCAAGCAGGTTCTGCGATGTCAGGGCAGGGCCCAATGCCGGTCTCGATCTCAAGAACCATAAGATCATGACCTGAGCCAAAATCAAGGGTCTGCTGCTTAACTGACTGAGCCGCTCAGGCACCCTGAGATTTACAATTTTAAATAGGGAAATGAGGGTAATGAAGGAAGGCATCAATGAGAAAGTGATATTTCTTCAAAGAATTAAAAGGAAGTGAGAGAATAAGCCTTGTGTGGTAGGAAGCTCCAGGCAGAGAACAGATAGTGCAAAGGCCCTGAGGCAAAAACACACCTTGGAATATTTGAAAACAACAAGGAGCCAGTGTGATGACTAAGGGAATGGAATGAGCTAAGGGAAGAGTGGTAGGAGATGAGGTCCCAAAGCTAACAGGATGGGGAATTCAGCCACTGGGCAGGGAATGGAATGGGGAAGTGAGCAGGCAGCAAGAGGTTAGGATCAAAGCGTTTGGACAGATTGGGCACCGATGGGATTCAGGGCAGGCAGCCCCCAAATACGCCACTTTGGTGTATTGATTACTTTGAATTAAAGTTACTTAAGCAACTGGTGCCAGAACATTCCTCTGTCCCCCTGAAATCAGGAAATGAATTCCCCATGTGAAGGGTACCCTCCCAGCACCTGGAGGGTAGAAATTTTCCTCGCTCACAGCACAGACGAAAGGCATGGTATTAACTAGCATGTGTGTAGAGCTTCAAAACCGGGGAAGCTCTTTATTACACAATCTTTGTTCAAATTTGGTCGTTCTCACTGAGCATCTTAGGGTTAGACAGCTCTGCATGGACTCTCTTTACCTACAAAATTCCTCATGTTATAGGTAAGGCAGTGTATAACTGGCTGAGTGAGGGTCCTGCTCTTGACCATATACCAAGAATGTCAGAATCAGGACTTGAGCATAGGCTCTGTCTCCCCAAATCCTACCTTTCGGATTCCAATTCCCTATGCCATTGGTCTCAAAATCAAATAGCCACCAACTAGCTGTATGCTGGAGACAGAGCTTGTCATTTCTCTGGGAGTAATTGATAAAACAGATACTGGCATAGAGCAAATCTGTATTCAATAATTTGTGATCCTAATCAACTCTCAGTGTCTGCTGAATGTTCTAGGATAGGCTGCAGGGATAGGCAAAGAATTACAAGAAAGGAATACAGAGTTGGACTACAATTATGGTTTTATTAAACACTGGGTCAGTTCTGTAGTCAGAATAAAAAAAAATTAATAGAATAGAAAATATCAATTCATTTGACACAGAAGGTAAAATATTGTTTTTTTGAAGCTGTTTGTTCTATGTTCTATATATGTATCAAAATCTAACTACTTATCTAGAGAGAACTATATACATGCAACTATGTACATTCTAGGTCCTGGATGTAAAATGTTTTTCTTACTCTGGGTCATCAACAGAAAGTGTGGAAGCTGCTTGAATAAATGTCACTGTCATTTTTGCATTCTGGTAAATGTTTAATAACTGTTTCTTTGAATGAACATATGGTTTCAGGTAGGAGATGAGGAAAAGAGCAGACCGGCAAGACTGGGAGGTAGATGTAAAAGAAAAAAAAGAAGGGATGCCTGGGTGGCTCAGTGGGTTAAGCGTCTGGCTCTTGATTTTGGCTCAGGTCATGATCTCACAGTTTGTGGGCTTGAGCCCTGCAATCAGGCTCTGTGCTAAGGGTGCAAAGCCTGCTTGGGATTCTCTCTCACCTTCCCTCTCTGCCCCTCCCCCCACTTGCTCTCTCTTTCTCAAAATAAATAAATGAACATTTAAAAAATTAAGAAGAGAAAAGAAAAAAGGAAAACATCATCAAAGTGTTTCCTTGTTCAGTCCCACACTCGCACCATTTGGCTTTCTCCCATCTACTCACCATCCTTAAGTCCCACTAGATGGAGTTTTTAAAAATTGAGACCTTGTTTGTTTTTTTTTTTCTCCCCCATTGTTAACTCAAGCATGTAGTAGGTTATCAATACATATTTACTTAATAAATAGATTAAAATGGTATTTTATAGCGTCTTGCTTTTAGGTGATATCTTAGTTAAAGTTAGATTTTTAAGACTTAGAGTGTTGCCTCTCCCAAGACTGGCTACATTTCAATAGAAAACTCCTTCAGATCAAAAGGCTTTAAAGTCTAATTCTCTAGTCTCCAATGGTGAATGTCATGCATCACAGGAAACAATGAGAGAAGGATTTGTTGCAAGCCTCTGTAACTCCTCTTAAATCATACCACCATGGAAGACACCAACTCACAAGGCTAGATGTGTTCATTTCTCTGACACAGAGGGCTGGGGTACCGGTCTAATCCTTCCTTTGTACAGTCATTCAGTAAATAGACATGGAGCAGCTACTTGGTGCCTACTTATATTTGCCACATGCACACTTGCTAATGAACTGTGAAGTTAGTGAAGTACATCACCCAAATTCTTGAATTATTTGCAGTTCAAACAGTTGCGTGCAAAGAAAAATGTGGGAGAACTAAGGTTTGGGGCTTGCAAATCCTTGGATCATGTCAACACACCTGAGTATTTCTAGTGAAAGCATTCATCTGAAGATTATTTTACTCGGTTCTCCATTTTTTTTTTTTACATTTTTTATGGTTTACATATTTCTTTTCTAAAATTTAAATTTTAGTGGCACCTGGTTGGTTCAGTCATGAGAGCATGTGACTCTTGATCTCAGGGATGTGAGTTTGAGCCCCACATTGAGGGTAGAGATTATTGAAAAAAAAAAAAAAAAAAAAAACTTAAAACAATAAAATTCAAATTTCAAAAGATAGATTCCAATTTCTCAGAAAACCAAGGTGAGAAGACTAAAACAACTTTTTAAGAATTTCTTGAACAGCATTTCATTATAGTACACGTGATAGTGTATATGATAAAATGATATTAAGAAAGATTGTACATTTAAGAGACAACTAATAGAAATATATGTTCTCCAGTCATCTAATTTTCTGTAGAATTTTGACTTCTTTGTATTGTTGCAAAACTTAAACAGGACATGTCATTCTTTTTTTTTGAAATGAATGAATTAATTAATTATTTTAATGTCTATTTTTTTTAATTTTTTTTTAACGTTTATTTATTTTTGAGACAGAGAGAGACAGAGCATGAACAGGGGAGGGGCAGAGAGAGAGGGAGACAGAATCCGAAACAGGCTCCAGGCCCTGAGCGGTCAGCACAGAGCCCGACGAGGGGCTTGAACTCACGGACCGTGAGATCATGACCTGAGCCGAAGTCGGACACTTAACCGACCAAGCCACCCAGGCGCCCCTTTAATGTCTATTTTTTGAGAGAGAAAGACAGAGCATGAGTGGGGGAGGGGCAGAGAGAGAGGGAGACACAGAATCTGAAGCAGGTTCCAGGCTCCAAGCTGTCAGCACAGAGCCCCATGTGGGGCTCTTGAAATAGTGAACCATGACATCATGACCTGAGCCGGAGTCGGACACTCAACTAACTGACTGAGCCACCCAGGAGCACCCCCAAAAAGACACGTCATTCTTTTTCTTCTTTCCCTCCCTTCTTTCTATACTCTCTTAATATATGTAATAAAATATTTTCCTACCAAAGCTCCATTCCAGATGGGGCAAGCAATCCAGACATTCCATCCTGTGAACCAAAGCTTGTAAGAAAAGACAAGGAAGAAAGCGATAACTCCAGAGGATACACTGAGAGTCCCCAGAGAAATGAGAATTCGGCCAGCAGCCTGGGATAGGCACTGCATCTTCCTCTGTGACTTGGGTCCTGGATCTCAAAGATATTTTGTTACCAAAACATGAGGGTATGTCAGGCCTCAGTAAACAGAAGTTTCTTGGAGACAGTAGCCATGGCACATGTGGACTGTTGATCTACTTGGAAACAAGCTTGCATTTGTTTCACCAAAGATAGTGAATTGTAATGAAGTAATCCTTGACATAAATTTGATACAATTAATTCTAATACTAGTTTCCTGAGAGAAAGAGAAAGAGAGAGAGAAAGAGAGGGAGGGAGAGGGAGAAGTCATTCCTTGTTTTGGATTTCAGCCTCCATTCCCTTCATTCTGCCCTGTCGTGGGGAGTGCCCACTTCCTGGCTTAATCAGATTCAAAGGCTTGCTGACTGAGCTAATTGTTTCTCAACTCAACCTGCCTGGTGGTTCCAGCATAAAGCCAACATCCTTTGTGCACAATAGATCCACATTCCCAGCACAATTTCCCACAAAACAAAGTAAAAATAAGCACTCTGATCACTTTTCATTACATTTAATTTCAATGATTTCAAGCAAACGCAAGACCTCTCCCCATTGTTCAAAGTTCAGTTCTATTACCATACTTTTGAAGTTTTGATAAAGATTTTTGACACGGTTTCATTCCCGAAGGGGCATACGCTTCATCATGGAGTTCTGTCTTGTTTTCTCGAAACCAGTTTCATCTTAGGTGTTTTATTATTAATTCAATTATCAAGTAGAGGACGAAGGTGGAAGTGTATGCAGTTGTAAAATGCACTTTGAGCAGTAACTTATTAGTCGGATGAAATACCAATCTCCGATCATTCTTTTTTCTTAATTTTTTTTTTTTATCATCGCGAGTCCACCCGCCGCTGCCACCAGACCCCGCCCTCCCCCCCCTCGGGCTATCCCCCCTCGGGCTATCCCCCCTCGGGCTGCTCCCCCTCAGCCTGCCTCACCTCACAACCACCACCATGACCGCAGCCGCCACGGCCCCTACTCTCCAATCATTCTTGAATCATAATTCAATTCAATAATTAGACGTTGGGCTTATGTACATTGAAGCGATTGCAAAAGGCTTATCTCTTAATTTCTCATGTATTTGAGAAAGTGGTATGTATTTGCTTTTGACTAATAGGACACGTTTGTTTCTTCTAAGATAATAATCTGAAAACACAGACCGTTTTCTGAAGATAGCTGAATAATTTTCCTGTTCTATATTGATACTCTTTCTTTTAAATGAGATGATGAAAAATAATTTTATGAATGGAAATGCAGTGGTTTAGAACATAGATTTTGGTATGAGACAGAGCTAGGATCCATTATCTGCCAGGTATGTGTCCTTGGGCAAGGGCAATTTACTTAACTTTCTGGGTCTTTCTTCATATGGGAATAAAATTAGTGTTTATCTCACCGAGTGGTGATTAAAAAAAGTAAATGAGCCAATGCATGTAAAATTCTCAGCACGGAGCTCTGTATAGCAAAGAAGCTTAGTTATCTCCCTATTATTACGTTGGGCGGTCCATCTTTGGGGTTCTTTCAGCATGGGACAGAGGCACAGTCATTACTGTTGCTTTTATGCATCAACTTACAGACAGTAGGTTTGACTCTTCCTGATCAATATGGTAAAACTCCTAAAGGATCCTTGCATGAATGGTGAGGAGGGAAGCTTCTCTCTGATTCTCTGCCTTTTTCTTTCCGTGTTTTGGCCTTCTATAGCTATTCCACAGTGCGACCCAGATTTTGAAGCAGTGGCTTTCTTGGATATACAGGATCCAGGAAATCACCTCAGGCTTTCTGCAATAGCCGTTATTTCCCATCTTCTGTCAACATTGTGGGAGGATATTCTCTCTCTTGTTCCTAATGCCACTAGGTAAGTTCCACAAGGGCAGAGGCCTTCCAAGTCTTTTACAAGCCCTAGATGTGTAAGATGTTCCCAACACCTAGAATTGTGTCTGGCTCAGAATAGATACTTAATACACATTTGTGGAACAAATGAACTAATACTTTGGACCTTGTAGCTGTGCACTTGGGCCCTGAGCGTCTGCCCCAGCATAGAGGTAAGTGTGTCCACTATGCCACACATAGTGCTAACCACAGAGTGCTAGCCACTCTGTGCTAATCCTAGTGTTGCCCTTGCTACAGAGGGAAGGGGTCTGGACTGAGGAAAGACTTGTTTGTGTTAGTATCTGGTTTGGGCTGTTTTGACTTTTTCCTTTACTTTTTATCTCAAGGTTATAGCTACATGGTATGTCAATATACTGTGGGTCAGATCACTCTCCCCTGTTTGCGTGTTTGGAAAATAAAGACTGTTGAAATACTCATGTTAAACAGTACAAAGATGGCAAACAAAGAGAATATTTTTTGTTTTAATCTGGGGGGGCTTTTTTAGGGTTTGTAACACTGGCAGGCTAACCCTGATACTGCCAGTGTGACTTATAAACCTGAATTTATTCGTGATTAGAAGAATTGTTGCCCCTTAATGTGAAGAAGAAAAGGGACAGAGGTAGAACCAGGGATTTTTCCCAGCCACACGTTTCCACAGGAATCTACCCGCACCAGCTTCCTTAAAGCAAAGAGACTTGCAGAGAAGGCAGCTAATTGGAAAGGAGAGAGTGTAATTCTGCTTGTGACCAGGGCTTCCTCTCAGATGGGCCATGTCTTCTGTGTTCCTGGTGTCTGCAGCCAGCAAGGCTCACAGGGCCCCCCGCCACCTCCTGTCCCCCTCCAGCGCCCCCTGCCTCCCATTTGGCACCACAGGAAGGGGGTGTGCAATCAATCCTCCTTGGAGGCTGCTTTGCAGACCCTACCTTCCCCCTTACCTAGGGGGATCCAGCGGTCTTTGCTCAGGAAAGAATGGCAGAGGTTGTGCCAAATTCCTCTTCAATCCAGCTTTGCCACTGAAAAAAAAAAAAAAAAAAAAAAGAAAGAAAGAAATGTAACCTAAATCCCCCCGAAAGGGTGGGATAATGTCAGCAATGCTGAAGGAGAGAAGCTGATTTGGACACTCTCTACCTCTTTACATGTGAACCCTAGAAATAGCTCTGCATGCATCTTGTTCTGTTTTTTTTTTTTTTTAAGGGGGTCTCAAAGTTACAGAAAGGGGACTGTTTTTGTCAAGGTAAAAGAAAACAGACCTCTAAAGAAGAGATGAAATTAAAATGCTTTATTGTCCCAGCAGCTTCAGATGATTAGCTTCATTTGTTTACATATTGGAGAGGTAGCTCCGGTAGCAGAAAGAGCATGAACTTTGACATCAGAAAGACCCGGGTTTGATACTAAGGATTTCATCTAATATATACAAAAGGAATGACAAAATTAGAAAATTAACACTCTGCTACCCCCCTTGTGCTTGGGATTCAAGCACAATGGAAAAGGATACTCTTACAGCGGAAAATATGGCGGTCACCACCTTAACCAAGTGATCAAACTTTGTATCACCAATACCAGGAGAAATTGACATCAGTGCCTCCTGATATGATGCAATGGAAGTCTACACTGTCACCTGAATAGTGTTTTGGGCAAAAATGTTTGGCCTGAATCTAATCACAAAGAAACAATCAGACAAATTCGGGTTATGGGCACATTTACGAAGCAGTAGCCTGGACTCTTCAAAATTGTCCATGTCATGAAAGGTAATAAAATATTACTGAGACAATTGGAAAAATTTAAATATGCATTTAATATTGGATAACAGTGTATCAATGCTGAGTATCTTGGGAGAATGAATGGCATGATATTTATATAAAAGAATGTCCCATTGGTGAAACTAGTTTAGTGTTTCTTATGCTTTTTTCAGCTTTTCTATAGGTACAAAAATTTTAAATTGAATGGTGAGGAAAAAAAAAGCAAATTCATTAACTGTGTAAAATGAAAGGTCTAACTTTTATTCAGACATATGGCTACAACTGGCTCAATAATCCTTGACAGTATTGATGAATGCAGGTCACAGTATAAGGACTGTAAGGAAAAATCCACTGCCTGCCTTCAACACCAACATGGAGCCCGTCTTCTTAGAATAGGGACAATGGAACAGGTATGTTAGCTTACACTGTGAAGACATATCGTTCATGCGGACCCAGTGATGAGTATCTTCTATATACTCTTTTGTCTTTCCAGCTATTCAAGTGTCTTAACAGCATAAAAACCTTCCTAATGATCATTCATTTGCTTCTGCTTTTTACTAACCATTTGACTTCAACTTTGAGTGAACCCTCTCTTCTCATAATGGCTTGGGGTTTAAGGAGAGCAAAGTTCAATTTTTATCATCCCTAACTGGGAATTGTCAAATTTAAAGCCTTCCAATCTGCAAGATGTTTGGACCCAAATGGAGATTTGTGCATCAACTTGTACTTACCTAATTTAGATTTTATCTGCCTTTTGTATATCTGACCCCCGAGTGTGTTTTGAAATCATCTGGAATTTATCAGAATTTTCCCATGTTTTTGCAGAGCAAAACAACTTAAGTGTGTCGCGGCAAACTTGTGCAGCTCGCTGTCAGTTTGCTCTCCCGAGCCTTGCAGCTGCAAGGAAATGCTCTTATTGGCAGGCTTGACCTCGCCAGGCAGCCTCCCACAGGCTACTGTGGAGATGGTCTGTCCTTGGAAAGGCTGCTCCTATCTTGTTTAATCATGGAGACAGAGGAGCCACAGATAGAACTGAGATTGTGGCAGCGGCTGTGATTGATTGGTGCTTTGGCCACCAAGGAGCGGGGAAGAAACTAAGAAAACAGGAAGAGAGAAACAGTGGGGGTGTCTGGGGAAGAGAGGTGGAGAGAAGATGGAGAGGAAAGAAGGACAACAAGAGGGGAGTCAGAACATAGAAGAAAACATTCCCGAAGCCAAAAACAGCTTCTTGCGTCACTCACAGATCCAAAGCCTGGGTCTGGACAGAGTTGATTCCAGGACAGAGGACCGATGGAAACCACGGGCCATTCATGTACATTTTACAAAAGATATTTGTAGGGTGGACAAAAGGGAAATAAATAGAGAGAAAGGGCAAAGGAGCAGAATGAGAGAGAAGGAACTCTATGCAACCTGAAATGTTCTCAGATTATGCTTGTTTTTAAGTTGATTTCAGGGACAGACCTTGAAATCCTCTTAGACAGGAAATGTATACTCATTTAGTTCCTTCTCTTGGCATTTTTGAAAAAGGAAAGAACCAAATTGCTCTGTGAGAAACTAAACCCACGTTTGGATCCAATTATATCCATGCAATAAGCAAAAGAGAGGGAGGAACGGTGAGGATGGCTTCACTACCGTTGTCATTGTTTTTCCCATTTTACAGATGACAAAGCTGAGGTTCTGAGGTGTTAAATAACAAAGGTGACGCAACCAATCAGCATTTGAATCCTGGCTTTGAATCTGGGGATGCTTGACTCTGAAGCTGGTAATTTTTGTTCTTCACTACCAGGTCAGTTTACAGATGTACTACATCTTGTAAAACATATATGCATATGTGAAAATTGAACCATGAAGCATACCAAAGCTGCACACCAGGGTTGTACTCAAACCAAGAACATGATAGGAAGGGAGATGATGCTGCGTATCCACAGAGGAGACAGTTTTAGAACTGCTGATTCTACTCCCAGTTAGGGAGAGAGAGAGGGAGGGAGCGAGAGATTCTTCGTTATTTCATTTTACAAAATTAGAACAAAGGGGAAAACTAAAACCAAAGTTTCATTTCTATGTACTGAAGTAGAAATCCGAATTTCTATCTAGAGCATTGCTGTGCCTTGTTTTCCATCTTTCAGTGCTTCACGCGGGGGCTCTTGCCCTTAGTGTGGAGATGATGGCTGTTGCACGCATTGTTCCCGAAAGGCTGGCCAAGGGTGGAGGCTAAAACAAATGAATAAGATGGGGGAGCAGCATAATGCAGTAGGGAAAGACCACGGCTGTGTGACCTTGAGTAAATCAAAACCTCTCACAATCTTGATGTTCTTCTCGGCAACATGTGGAGGTTAGACTAGATAATTTTTAAGATTCCTTCCATATCTAAGATGCCGTGACTTGAAAGAAATCCCAAGGGAGCTAAACTGCCTGCGTGGCCCAAATGCCTGTCTCTAAGAAGCCTTTATCAGTAAAAATGCTATCTCCTTGAGGGCTGGGAACCACCAGCTAGATCCACTTCTGTCTGGTATAAGCGAAGGGAACAAACCAAGCACTGCACACTGTCTATTGGCCAAATGGATTTTTGCTGGAGAGATTTCACCTAGAGTTCCTCTACGGAGGCCTCACTTTGCCCTCCTGGCACACCAATAGACAGCCCTGAGCCAGCATCCGCCAGCTGGATAATTAACAGCCTTTGAGTAACAAATTGGTGATCTCAGCCCAGCCCTGGTGACTGTGTCATAAAATAATTAAAACTTGTCAACCAACACAGCAGAGGCCAAGAAGGGAAAGGATTGAAGGAACGTAAAGCCAAATCGCTCTTCTTTTCCAGCTCCTTGGAAAGGGATGAAAAGCCGGGAGGCAACTGGTACCATTAGGAGCCATGGAGTACCTCGTGTAGATAAATAGATTGATGAGAATTAAGTGAGGCTCTGGACATGCAGGGAACTCAAAGATAAATCCCCATCCACTAGCTGAGAGTGGCTAGGTAGGGTTAACCTCTCTAAACCAGCTTCTGATTGGCCAGGAAACAGAGTCCTTACTCTACTCTCCAAGCAATGGTTAAAATATCAGGAACCTCACTTTTCTGTATGCTCATAATACAAGAAAGCAAGGTGAGCTAAGATGGTACAAACACTTGATTCATTCCCACAATTCATCCAGGTCTCTGCTCAAAAAGCCCCTCATCACAGACCTTTCTCATCAATCTCTTCCCCCATCCCTCTATTGAGCTTAATTTTTATCATCTGACTTTATTCTTCATAGCTCTTGCCTTATTTGTTAGCTGTGTGTCTTCTCGACTAAAATGAAAGCTCCATGAAGGCAAAGACTTTGTTTTGTTCCCTGTTACATTCCAGAGCCAAGAATAATACCTGGCCCATAGTAGATGCTTAGGAAGTACTGATGAATGAATGAATGAATGAATGAATGAAACTGCTTTTATCTAGACCATTTTGCTGAGAAAGCTGGCTCCTCAGGGCTTCACTTGGAAACATTTAATATCTTGGTACCTTAAATCTCTCCATTCCCTCTCCATGAAAATCCACATAGAAACATGAAGAAAATCTTCCAGGTTGACTCTCTGAGCTGTGAGACCGCACTGCAGATACATGTGCATTGTATGTGAATATATAGGAGAGGTGTGCCCATCCTGGGATTATTTTAACCTTGCTCTACCAGCATGTGACAAACATCCACATGACTCTGTGTTAAATAGAGGAAGAAACAAGGCCACAGACGAACCGCGTGAGTCTAGCAAGAACTTCCGCCTCTGGGAGAAAGCTCGAATGTGCCTTTTAATCCACGGTGATGCCAACTTTTAAAGCGGCTCATATTCACAGGGATCTATCTAATTGAATGATCTTTATGCATCTCTGTCTATTCAAGGGTTTCATCTACTTCTTTATCTGGCTGCTTTTCATAGATAACAAGTGTCTTCTTCTACTCTATAGAAAAATGAAATAGTGCAGATATGAAAATTTGTACTCATGAGAAGTGGATTATACAAACTTATGCGGGTAGCATATTTCCATTCAGATGATATTGTGATCTTTTCTGAGATAGGACAACTGGTAAACTAAGTGCATCCTTTTGACATAAGGAGTTGGGTAGCATAGTATAAACACCTACTTTTACCACATGATGCTATCATTTGTGTACACAAAGGCCCACACTTTCCTTTCTCTTTTCAACAATGCAGATACCCTGCCTTGGTTTTTATTTATTTATATATTTATTTTAAAGAGGAGAAAAAGGCATTTCTAGATACTTCCCCATCTCATTGTCCCAGTACATAAGCCTTTCTATTTCTTCCTCATGATCCACACAAGGCTAATTGACATTAAAGATAAAAGCTCGGCCTAAGCAAGCCTCCTTTACCCAACTGACAAGTTCACTAAAAAACATGTGGGGCAATAAGAATGAAAAGTACATAGTAATGACCCAACTAGAGAATTGCAGAATGGAATGGGACCTGAGAGATCAGCCAGTCCATGCCTGTCATTTCACAGACTGATTCCATGGTCAAAATACCAATACAGAAAGCTGTCTAACTGCAACCTTAACGTAATTTAATAAGCCAGTTGTGACCACTGATCTTTCTGCTATATCTACATTTAGCACTAGGTGTTGCTCTACCGCTAGTTAAAGTCAGATTTCTTTGATACGCAGCAGGAGCTGAGCCTCCTAATTTGAGTTCTGTTCTGCAAAGGCTGAGTTTTTAAGACGATACCCTGCTGGTATTTGCTATGTTTCATTGAACCGGCTTCATTTAAACGGTGCAGCTTTGGCATACTGCATCTACCGAAACAGCCACTCTGCAAAGGAGTGATCAATACATGCCAGGGAAAGGCTACTCCAAAGTCAAATTTTTCAAATTGTCCTAATTCAAATATTTACTTAAACTCTGTTTTTATATTATGTGCAATGCAAGGGGAATGACATTGTTGCTGTGTGTTTCCTGGAACTGACTGTCTGCTACAAGGCCACAGATAAAGTTTGTTTATAGAAAAACAAAATATGAAAAAAAAAGTTTAGCACTCTTCTATTTGGGGTTTAATACTCCCACACATACCAAGGGGGAGGAAGGACAACTCTCTAGAACCTTTCTTTCCCCAGGGCAACAGAGGACAGAAATGCTTTAACCCCCTCTAGTGACAGATGCATCATTACTTATATTAGTTCAGGTCTTCAATTTGAATGGCAATACCGTAGGGAGAAACAGGTCCTGCTTTAAGAATCTCATAGTTTTTGGGGAGCCTGGGTAGCTCAGTCAGTTGAGTGTCCAACTTCAGCTCAGGTCATGATCTCATGGTCCATGAGTTTGAGCCCCGTGTTGGGCTCTGTACTGACAGCTCAGAGCCTGGAGCCTGCTTCCAATTCTGTGTCTTCCTCTGTCTCTGGCCCTCCCCCACTCACACTCTGTCTATCTTTGTCTCAAAATAAACATTAAAAAAAAAAAAAAAGAATTTCATAGTTTTTCCTAAATTTTCAACACACCTTTAAGTTTTAAAGGGAATACAATTCAACTATTAAGTATGAATCTTTGACATCATTACTCAGTTGTTTCAGCTTGGATACATTTGATATAAGCTCAGCATAAACGTTCAAGTTCCACAGGTCACACGTTATAATTATCTGATACTGAGTTTAAAATCGTCTGGATATGTGGAACAGAGCAATGTCTCGTATACTGTTGCTAAACTTTTTTTTTTTCAGTTTTGGTTATTTGCCAATAATTATTTGTGTTACCAATAATCAGGCAATGATGCTAATAATAGTCCTAGATTTTTATTTTTATTTTTTTAATTTTTATTTATTTATTTTAAATATAATTTATTGTCAAATTGGTTTCCATACAACACCCAGTGCTCATCCCAACAAGTGCCGTCCTCCATGCCCAACAGTCCTAGATTTTCCTAGCAGAGAGGAAAGTGGAAGAAGGAAGCCAGAGTAGAAGCATCCTAATCCCATTACCAGGCTTAGCATAGCGGGAGAGAAGTAGTTAACACAAAGTTAGCTGCTAGGATCCATAATATAAACTCTTTGGTCTAGTCCTAAAGAGAGAGTTCCTTCCAATTTTTATAGTTCAGGCCTCAGGCTGAAAAAACTAAGGGCTTGGCTGAAGTTTGACTTTCTTATAAAATGTTCTTTTCAGCTTTCTCCCCAGCACAAATCAGCCTTTCTTTTCTGAAGATTCTATTTCCTTTACATCCTTTGAGGATAAAACTATGCTTTGTGGTTTTTAGACCATATTCACTTAGGATATTTAAAAACAGAGTGAATTCTACTGTTTCTTCCAATTCTCTCTTCACAGAGGTTCTCCTTTCCTCGCTCCTTATAGCATCGATGATCGCCTAGAGTGGTATCCATTGCTATTTTTGCACTTCATCTGTTACGCTCCATATGAAAGATGGGCAGCTTTTCAAAAGAGATAGGTCAGACTCCTGATCCACGTTCTTGTAAACTTGGGGTAAGAGGTGTTTATGTGTTAGGAAAATCGTCTATTTCCTATGAAAGAGAGGGACAGAAGAATTTTTGAAAGCGTCCATTTTGTAAATCATGTTTAGTGAGTGGCAGGAAGGAGAGGCACAATGTGGTAGACTCTGAGGAAGTTTCTGCCATCTTTAGTCAGACCCACTTCTGTATGGACCTTATATAGGTAAGTCCTCTGGTGTGTGTGTATGAGATAAGAAACAGTAAGACCTACGGAAATAGACTTATCATTTACTCGCACAGACATGCATACACAAATCACAAAACGCTTACCCTTTGTTTTTCTTTTCTTTTTTTTGAGTTTTAAAATTTTATTTATTTTTGGGGGGAGCAGAGAGAGAGGGATAGAGAGAATCCCAAGCAGGCTGTGCTGTTGGCCAGAGCCCGATGTGGGGTTTGAACTCACGAATCACGAAATCAAGACCTGAGCTGAAATCAAGATTTGCATGCTTAACCAACTGAGCCACCCAGGTGTCCTTGTTTTTCTTAATGCTAAACTGACCAAAGTATTTTTTTTAAAAATGCCATTGTATGAGTTCTTCTAATGTCATCTACTACTCTCTTCCATCCTTTTTTTTTTTTTTTTTAATTTTTGTTAATGTTTATTTTTGAGACAGAAAGAGACAAAGCACAAGCTGGGGAGGAGCAGAGAGAGAGGGAGACACAGAATCTGAAGCAGGATCAGAGCCTGATGTGGGGCTCGAACTCATGTGCTGGGAGATCATGACCTGAGCCAAAGTCAGATGCTTAACCTACGGAGCCACCCAGACGCCCCTTCTATCCTTCTTATTCTCTAGACAGGTTACATCTGTACAATTCCAAAAAGGTGAATATAACTCCTGCTTTTGCTTAAAAAAATTGTTTCCAGCCTCGCTTAACAGCCTTTATTTTAAGTTCGTTCCAAGAGTGAGACAAAAATCTCTCTACCAAAAGGAAAATAAAAGCCAAATTCCTATGCTTTTGCCTCATTTCATGTTTTATTATTCTATGTTCCCTAATAATACATTCTGTAAATATTGAAATGGGCACGTGTTCTGTGGACGGGAAGCAAGGCTATGCAGTTAACACAAGTCGTCATCTCCAGACGACGTCCATTTTAGGCCACGTGCAATTTATATATTTTTTTCTCCTCTCTTGATATAGAAAAAAAAGAGAAAAAAAACCCCGAAAAACATTATAGAACCCAACTATATGCATTTTGAGGTCAATGAGTTTGATGCTCCCAGCGACGTCAGAGCTGGCCCGAACTGAAGCCTGGAGATGTGCTTGCTGAGGTCCACAAATGAGAAAATGTAGTGATGAGGGGAGACCATATTATTGCAAGGTGCTATACTTAAAAGCTTATGAAAGTATAGAAGTATTATTGATGTCTAGAAATGTTTGTGTACAACCAGCTAAGCCCACACACACTGTGAAGAAGTCATTGTATGTGTTTATAATAATAGCAATAAAAAAATCTCCCCAAATCTGCTTACCTTTTCCTTGTTAATTCTGAGTTAAAGACAGTCATTATAAGAAAGACGTTTCAAAGTGCATTTATACTTTTGTCGAGTGGAAGAAGTATTTACAACATAGGTTTAATTGTGTTTTCAAAAGTATAATAATTCCAGTCAGGCAAAATTTGTGTTCTATTTCCTTAGAGGAGATTTGCAACTTTTTTTGGGTGCACTTTCAACAAAATTTTTTTTAATGTTTATTTGTTTTTGAGAGACAGAGAGAGACAGAGCATGAGCAGGGAGGGGCAGAGAGAGAGGGAGACACAGAATCCAAAGCAGGCTCCAGGCTCTGAGCTGTCAGCACAGAGCCCCACGCCAGGCTCGAACTCATGGACCATGAGATCATGACCTGAACCGAAGTCGGACACTTAACCAACTGAGCCATCCAGGTGCCCCTGGGGTGCACCTTTAAGGGTGCAAAAATTTTCCTTTTAAATACTGGCTTTAGAGTAACTTTGGAATGAACAACCCATAGGTTCTCCCTAACCTAAAGGAGGTGTTTGTAAACAGAGGACCTACCTCTATAGCACAAGTGAGTTATCTTTTATCAGCATTTTCTCATCATGAATGATAAGGGAATATGCTCTTTGATGTACATCAGTTTTCCCTTCAGATTTTTTTCCAAAATATTTCAAAACACTCTGATTTCCTAGGCCATACCATTTTCCTCTGACCTTACTCCCTCCTGCAGAATTCAGCCAGAGAATGGTCTCCTGTCTCCCTCTGGGAGTCTGCTACTCCTGCCACACAGGATCCCACACTCATTTCTTCCAGCTGCCTCTAGGTGGCCCTGGGCCCTGGGCCTTCACCCAGCAGCTGATGTGATGCTCCGCTGCATGTCCTTGGCAGATAGTGGGAGTATGGTCTAGTACATTATCTTTGGACGAGGACTCTGGCCTTGACTCTCCTTCCTCGGGAGTTGTCTTCCTCAGGGGACTCCTCAGTCTCACACAAATACAGCTGGCCCTGGAACCTCCCTAGGCTTGTCTGAATTTGCAACAGTTTAGGCCGGTCTGGGGGCCCTCTGTTACATAAAGATTGGGCTCTCGCTCCCAGTCATCAACTGTTTTGTGTTTAGTACTGTCTGACTCTATAGAAAGATAGGCAGGAAGGAGAGTGGGAAGAAAGGAAGAAGAAAAGAAGGAAAAGAAGAAAGAAGGGAAAGAAGAAAGAAAGAGAAAGAAAGACAAGAGAAAGAAAAGCAAAAAAGAAAGACAAGAAAGAAAGACAAAACAAAGAAAGACATAAGAAAGACAAAGAAAAGTAAGGAAGAAAAGAACAGAAAGAAAAGAAAGAAATTTAAAAGGATGAAAGAAAAGGACTAGAAATAAAAATCCTAAGAGGTACACATTTCCTTCCTGTAAAAAAGGTTATTACCTACTTGGTTATAAGTATTCATAGCTAAATACACTGCAGATTTTATAATAAGATGACTAAATTAGAGCACATATCTAAATGCCAACTTAAAGACTTTTGGGAAACGGTCAATCAATACCAGTGAGGTTAACCAGAATCTCCTCTTATAGGATATGTCATCGTAAAGAACACTTTCTCTACCTAGGACCAAATCCAGATTCATGGTTTTAGCAAATGAGAGTAGAAAACATCTTTTATCCATCAATCTCAAATTCAACTGGGAGCTGGGCTTTAGAAACAAGCTTAGCTTTAACGATTTTTGAAAGTCCTTGTGCAATATTTTGCACAAATACACTCAATGGGGAGGAAGTTACAAGTTCGGGAAATTGCAGAAAGGTATCTGTTCTTTAGCTGATCTAAGTATTGGGTCCAAACAAGTGCGTGGACTCCAAGAATACCAGCAGCCATAGTATTGGCCCACTGGCACTGGAAAATAGCTCCCAAATTCTCTGGGATGAGGGCCATCTCTCCTTTCCCCACTCCCCCACTCAATGCAATTGGGCCAGTAGGGCACAGATATGCAAGTGATGAAGGTTGCCATCTAATCAGAGAATGGAGGAACAGTCCTCACCTTGTTCCAGGTGTGGCTCTTCATTAAGGATGCCTAACGTCATGGTAGCTTTGGGCTAGGGAACCGGTGTTTGCAGATCTTCCCGAGCCTGCAGGCAGCTCAAGTTGTTGGTCTTGTACCTACTCTCTCTCCGGTTGCCTCCCATCCCAGGCGTGGAGAGCTGGTTTGCTGAACTGGACACATATTACTGCTTGGTATCTCAGTAATATAACCCACGCTGCTGTTCCTTTGAAGTTATTGTGAATCGTGCTTCTGATATCTTTCCCTCAGTTTCCAGCTGCAAATTTAATAAACACAAATTTGTTTTTTTCATGTAAGTTATTAGATGAAGCTATGTGGGGCCTTGTGGCAATTCGCTAAAGGCATTACTCTAGGTTGAGAGTCACACATTATGATAAACACTTTTTGGAGATTATTTAATCAATTTTGGTTCCACATAATAAAATAATCAGAAATACCATGTATATGTATTCTCCTGATTTATCCACTTAGTAGCTCTATCCAAATATTATATCAGGTTTATTTATGATAACTAATTCCTGGGGAACTCCTGCTGACTCATTGTGATTCTTCGTTATCTGAGAAAAATAATAATATTCATGAGTAGTTTTCTGTTTATAAAAGTAATAAGTGGCTCTTTGTAAACAGGTTTTTAACATAAATGCATTAAAGAGAAAACAAAAGCCACTCAAAATCTCACTACTTAGCACTGTAAACAATTTGGTTAACTGCCTCTCTATCTCCACTCTCATCTCTTGTCCTCTCCCATGAACGCATTTTATTCAGTCCCTTCCACCATTCACTCTGTTATCTTCCCTTCCCCCCAGCTCAAAGAATTGGACAATAGTCACCTGGCACTTTGAGGGGATATGGGTACAACAAAACCAGAAAAAAAGGGTAAGAGAATTTTGATCCTTAATGTCAAAAGCTGCAGGACTAGCTGCAAAATAGAAATGTTCACATGCATACTTGCAGATTGAATATATATATATATATATATATATATATATATATATTTTTTTTTTTTTTGAGAGAGAGAGAGAGAGAAAGCATGCATGTGAGTGGGGAGGGGCAGAGAAAGAGGGAGAGAGAATCTTGAGAAAGTTCCATGCCCAGCATGGGGCCCAACACGAGGCTGGACCTCATGACAGTGAGATCATGACCCGAGCCAAAATCGGGAGTCGGACACTTACCCGACTGAGCTACCCAGGCTCTCCTAAGAGTGAGTATTAGTGAACAGGTCAGAGGAATTCAAGGAAGGCTGAGGTGTAGACTTGGAGATATCACAGTCATGAAAGCCCTAGATCAAGAGAACACAGCCTCAGCCTGGCATCTGCACAAGGGAGCCATATGGGTGTCAAGTCAGTGCCCAGGTGTTCCTGCTGATGTCCAGTGGAAACCACCAGTCGTAGTGACCAGCCAACTGTCTTGACACAGTGCCCTCTTCAATGGCTCCAAATAATATCGGAGGAACAGATAACTTGATTAGCTTAAAGCCCTACCTGTATTAAATGACACCCAAGTAAAACCATTGTCATCTGCCCTCCAACATGTATGTCTAATCTGACATATGAACCAGAAGCCCAGCTTAAGATGGCTGTTGCCAGAACATCCCCCACTCTGAAGATAGTCTTTCTTCTTTCACCCATCAGAAGAAACTTCCATGCCACTCTCTCCCTGCTTTTTCCTCATTCTTCTTCCCTAGCATTTCCATTCATCAGCTGGTGAAGGTCAGTCTCTTTATCTGCACCTAAGCCCTGTCTACCTCTCTGGGTAGCATAAGGCTGTCCCTCTCTACCCTTGCACTGTACCTATTTTCTGGTCTCCGTTGTAACACTAATCTCTACTGCAGTACAGTAACTTTTTTTTTTAAGTTTATTTATTTATTTTGAGAGAGAGGCAGAAAGTGTAAGCAGGGAAGGGACAGAGAGAGAGACAGGGAGAGAGAGAATCCCAAGCCTGCTCTGGGCTGTCAGCACGGAGCCCGACACAGGGCTGGATCTCAAGAACTTTGAGATCATGACCTGAGCCGAAACCAAGAGTCAGACGTTTAACTGCCTGAGCCACCCAGGTGCCCCAACACTGTATCTTTTCATGATCTAATCTGGGCCCTCCACTAGAATGTAAGCTATAGGTTAGGGATTCTATTTTCTTATTGTCTCTCCAAACTATGCTTGGTGTTTAGCATAGGTTAGGTGTTCAACAAATTATGGCTGAACAATTAGTTCATTTTATCTAGAGTCACATTTTTTTGTTGTTGTTGAACACTGGAAACCAGTTTTCGTTTTTCAGTCTCCTGGTGATTCTCATATTCTTCCTGACTCTTCATTACCAAGCACAGACTCTGCAATTGCAACTACAATGTTTTTAGTGGCTGGAATGTCAAACACCTAGGTTTAGAAACTGGAAATTAGATGAGCTAAGAGTTCTCTAGGAAGAGAAATATTCTTTAAGAAATAGTCTTTTAAAATTTTTTTTAATGTTTATTTTTGAAAGAGAGAGAGAGAGAGACAGAGTGCAAGCCAGGGAGGGGCAGAGAGAGAGGGAGACAGAATCTGAAGCAAGCTCCAGGCTCTGAGCTGTCAGCACAGGGCCTGATGCAGGTCTCTAACCCACAAACTGTGAGATCATGTGAGCTGAAGTTGGACACTTAACTGACTGAGCCATCCAGACGCCCTGGAAATAGTCTTTTAAATTTGAACTTAGTATTTATCATGAGTCCCCTTATTCAGAGCTTGACACTTAAAAAAATATTAGTATTTATTTTTGAGAGAGAGAGTAGAGGAGAGGCAGAGAGAGAGGGAGACACAGAATCTGAAGCAGGCTCCAGGCTCTGAGCAGAGCTGTCAGGACAGAGCCCAATGGGGGGCTCAAACACAGAGACTGTGAGATCATGACCTGAGCCAAAGTTGAACGATTAACCTACTAAGCCACCCAGGCACCCCAGGGCTTGATACTTTCTAATAAAATTCTTACTTTTTTGAATTTTGGGTCCCTCTTTCCATCTATTCTATCTATACTTTGGAGGGCCAAGAAACTTCAAGAACATTCCTTGAATAGTCTCTTGCTATGTAATCACGTCAAAAATTTCTTTAGATGTTTTTTGAAATCTGCTTTTCTAATGTTTAGAGTTTGTGTGTGAGCATACTCAGGGTTCCCAATTTTTGGTGTGCTGTAAATGCTAAGAAAAAAAATAGACACTTTCTGATCTTAAATCGACAACCCAACTTTACAACTTAGGGAACTAGAAAAAGAAGAACAAACTAAACCCGAAGCTAGCAGAAGGAAGGAAATACTAAATTTTAGAGCAGAGATAAGTGAAATACAGACTGAAAAAAAAAAAGGAGAAACTCAATGAAAACAAGTTTGGATCTTTGAAAAGATCAACAAAATTGACAGCCTTTAGCTAGATGGACTAAGGGGAAAAAAAGCAAAAATCACAATTACTAATATCAGAGATGAAAGTGGGGACATTACAATTGATTCTGCATTACTAGAATTATAAGAGAGTACTATGAACAATGTACATCAAAAATTGGATAACCTAGATAAAGTGAACAAATTACTAGAAACACAAAACCTACCCAAATGCAAAATGTGATATAATATAATACATATTACATATGGTGGAATACTAGTCAGTCTTAAAAAGGAAGGAAGTTCTTGCTACAATATGCATGAAACTTTAGGACATTACCTTATGTAAAATAAGCCAGACCCCAAAAGCCAGTGCTCTACTAATTTTGGGTTTTGTTCTTTTTCTAATTAATTTGGGTGCAAGAGTAGATTATTTGAGATTTTTCCTGTTTCTTGAAGTAGGCCAGGATCCCTGTAAACTTCCCTCTTAGAACTGCTTTTTTTGTGTGTCCCAAAGACTTTGGAATTTTGTGTTTCCATTTTAATTTGTCTCAAGGTATTTTTAAAATTTTATCTTTGATTTCTTCATTGGTCCATTGGTTGTTTAGTAGCATGTTGTTTAGACTCTATGTGTTTATTTTTCTCCAGTTTTTTTCTTTTTTTTTTTTTTTTTAATATATGAAATTTACTGTCAAATTGGTTTCCATACAACACCCAGTGCTCATCCCAAAAGGTGCCCTCCGCAATACCCATCACCCACCCTGCCCTCCTTCCCACCCCCCATCAACCCTCAGTTTGTTCTCAGTTTTTAACAGTCTCTTATGCTTTGGCTCTCTCCCACTCTAACCTCTTTTTTTTTTTTTCCTTCCCCTCCCCCATGGGTTTCTGTTATGTTTCTCAGGATCCACATAAGAGTGAAACCATATGGTATCTGTCTTTCTCTGTATGGCTTATTTCACTTAGCATCACACTCTCCAGTTCCATCCATGTTGCTACAAAAGGCCATATTTCATTTTTTCTCATTGCCACGTAGTATTCCATTGTGTATATAAACCACAATTTCTTTATCCATTCATCAGTTGATGGACATTTAGGCTCTTTCCATAATTTGGCTATTGTTGAGAGTGCCGCTATAAACATTGGGGTACAGGTGCCCCTATGCATCAGTACTCCTGTATCCCTTGGATAAATTCCTAGCAGTGCTATTGCTGGGTCATAGGGTAGGTCTATTTTTAATTTTCTGAGGAACCTCCACACTGCTTTCCAGAGCGGCTGCACCAATTTGCATTCCCACCAACAGTGCAAGAGGGTTCCTGTTTCTCCACATCCTCTCCAGCATCTATAGTCTCCTGATTTGTTCATTTTGGCCACTCTGACTGGCGTGAGGTGATATCTGAGTGTGGTTTTGATTTGTATTTCCCTGATAAGGAGCGACGTTGAACATCTTTTCATGTGCCTGTTGGCCATCCGGATGTCTTCTTTAGAGAAGTGTCTATTCATGTTTTCTGTCCATTTCTTCACTGGGTTATTTGTTTTTCGGGTGTGGAGTTTGATGAGCTCTTTATAGATTTTGGATACTAGCCCTTTGTCCGATGTGTCATTTGCAAATATCTTTTCCCATTCCGTTGGTTGCCTTTTAGTTTTGTTGGTTGTTTCCTTTGCTGTGCAGAAGCTTTTTATCTTCATAAGGTCCCAGTAATTCACTTTTGCTTTTAATTCCCTTGCCTTTGGGGATGTGCCGAGTAAGAGATTGCTACGGCTGAGGTCAGAGAGATCTTTTCCTGCTTTCTCCTCTAGGGTTTTGATGGTTTCCTGTCTCACATTCAGGTCCTTTATCCATTTTGAGTTTATTTTTGTGAATGGTGTGAGAAAGTGGTCTAGTTTCAACCTTCTGCATGTTGCTGTCCAGTTCTCCCAGCACCATTTGTTAAAGAGACTGTCTTTTTTCCATTGGATGTTCTTTCCTGCTTTGTCAAAGATGAGTTGGCCATACGTTTGTGGGTCTAGTTCTGGGGTTTCTATTCTATTCCATTGGTCTATGTGTCTGTTTTTATGCCAATACCATGCTGACTTGATGATGACAGCTTTGTAGTAGAGGCTAAAGTCTGGGATTGTGATGCCTCCTGCTTTGGTCTTCTTCTTCAAAATTACTTTGGCTATTCGGGGCCTTTTGTGGTTCCATATGAATTTTAGGATTGCTTGTTCTAGTTTCGAGAAGAATGCTGGTGCAATTTTGATTGGGATTGAATTGAATGTGTAGATAGCTTTGGGTAGTATTGACATTTTGACAATATTTATTCTTCCAATCCATGAGCAGGGAATGTCTTTCCATTTCTTTATATCTTCTTCAATTACCTGCATAAGCTTTCTATAGTTTTCAGCATACAGATCTTTTACGTCTTTGGTTAGATTTATTCCTAGGTATTTTATGCTTCTTGGTGCAATTGTGAATGGGATCAGTTTCTTCATTTGTCTTTCTGTTGCTTCATTGTTAGTGTATAAGAATGCAACTGATTTCTGCACATTGATTTTGTATCCTGCAACTTTGCTGAATTCATGTATCAGTTCTAGCAGACTTTTGGTGGAGTCTATCGGATTTTCCATGTATAATATCATGTCATCTGCAAAAAGCGAAAGCTTGACTTTGTCTTTGCCAATTTTGATGCCTTTGATTTCCTTTTGTTGTCTGATTGCTGATGCTAGAACTTCCAGCACTATATTAAACAACAGCGGTGACAGTGGGCATCCCTGTCGTGTTCCTGATCTCAGGGAAAAAGCTCTCAGTTTTTCCCCGTTGAGGATGATGTTAGCTGTGGGCTTTTCATAAATAGCCTTTATGATCTTTAAGTATGTTCCTTCTATCCCGACTTTCTCAAGGGTTTTTATTAAGAAAGGGTGCTGGATTTTGTCAAAGGCCTTTTCTGCATCGATTGACAGGATCATATGGTCCTTCTCTTTTTTTTTGTTAATGTGATGTATCACGTTGATCGATTTGCGAATGTTGAACCAGCCCTGCATCCCAGGAATGAATCCCACTTGATCATGGTGAATAATTATTTTTATATGCTGTTGAATTTGATTTGCTAGTATCTTATTAAGAATTTTTGCATCCATATTCATCAGGGATATTGGCCTGTAGTTCTCTTTTTTTACTGGGTCTCTGTCTGGTTTAGGAATCAAAGTAATACTGGCTTCATAGAATGAGTCTGGAAGTTTTCCTTCCCTTTCTATTTCTTGGAATAGCTTGAGAAGGATAGGTATTATCTCTGCTTTAAATGTCTGGTAGAACTCCCCTGGGAAGCCATCTGGTCCTGGACTCTTATTTGTTGGGAGATTTTTGATAACCGATTCAATTTCTTCACTGGTTATGGGTCTGTTCAAGCTTTCTATTTCCTCCTGACTGAGTTTTGGAAGAGTGTGGGTGTTTAGGAATTTGTCCATTTCTTCCAGGTTGTCCAATTTGTTGGCATATAATTTTTCATAGTATTCCCTGATAATTGTTTGTATCTCTGAGGGATTGGTTGTAATCATTCCATTTTCATTCATGATTTTATCTATTTGGGTCATCTCCCTTTTCTTTTTGAGAAGCCTGGCTAGAGGTTTGTCAATTTTGTTTATTTTTTCAAAAAACCAACTCTTGGTTTCGTTGATCTGCTCTACAGTTTTTTTAGATTCTATATTGTTTATTTCTGCTCTGATCTTTATTATTTCTCTTCTTCTGCTGGGTTTAGGCTGCCTTTGCTGTTCTGCTTCTATTTCCTTTAGGTGTGCTGTTAGATTTTGTATTTGGGATTTTTCTTGTTTCTTGAGATAGGCCTGGGTTGCAATGTATTTTCCTCTCAGGACTGCCTTCGCTGCATCCCAAAGCGTTTGGATTGTTGTATTTTCATTTTCGTTTGTTTCCATGTATATTTTAATTTCTTCTCTAATTGCCTGGTTGACCCACTCATTCGTTAGTAGGGTGTTCTTTAACCTCCATGCTTTTGGAGGTTTTCCAGACTTTTTCCTGTGGTTGATTTCAAGCTTCATAGCATTGTGGTCTGAAAGTATGCATGGTATAATTTCAATTCTTGTAAACTTATGAAGGGCTGTTTTGTGACCCAGTATATGATCTATCTTGGAGAATGTTCCATGTGCACTTGAGAAGAAAGTATATTCTGTTGCTTTGGGATGCAGAGTTCTAAATATATCTGTCAAGTCCATCTGATCCAATGTATCATTCAGGGCCCTTGTTTCTTTATTGACCGTGTGTCTAGATGATCTATCCATTTCTGTAAGTGGGGTGTTAAAGTCCCCTGCAATGACCACATTCTTATCAATAAGGTTGCTTATGTTTATGAGTAATTGTTTTATATATCTGGGGGCTCGGGTATTTGGCGCATAGACATTTATAATAGTTAGCTCTTCCTGGTGGATAGACCCTGTGATTATTATATAATGCCCTTCTTCATCTCTTGTTACAGCCTTTAATTTAAAGTCTAGTTTGTCTGATATAAGTATGGCTACTCCAGCTTTCTTTTGGCTTCCAGGAGCATGATAAATAGTTCTCCATCCCCTCACTCTCAATCTAAAGGTGTCCTCCGATCTAAAATGAGTCTCTTGTAGACAGCAAATAGATGGGTCTTGTTTTTTTATCCATTCTGATACCCTATGTCTTTTAGTTGGCGCATTTAATCCATTTACATTCAGTGTTATTATAGAAAGATATGGGTTTAGAGTCATTGTGATGTCTGTATGTTTTATGCTTGTAGTGATGTCTCTGGTACTTTGTCTCACAGGATCCCCCTTAGGATCTCTTGTAGGGCTGGTTTCGTGGTGACAAATTCCTTCAGTTTTTGTTTGTTTGGGAAGACCTTTATCTCTCCTTCTATTCTAAATGACAGACTTGCTGGATAAAGGATTCTCGGCTGCATATTTTTTCTGTTTAGCACACTGTAGATATCGTGCCAAGCCTTTCTGGCCTGCCAAGTTTCAAAGGAGAGATCAGTCACGAGTCTTATAGGTCTCCCTTTATAAGTGAGGGCACGTTTATCCCTTGCTGCTTTCAGAATTTTCTCTTTATCCTTGTATTTTGCCAGTTTCACTATGATATGTCGTGCAGAAGATCGATTCAAGTTACGTCTGAAGGGAGTTCTCTGTGCCTCTTGGATTTCAATGCCTTTTTCCTTCCCCAGTTCAGGGAAGTTCTCAGCTATAATTTGTTCAAGTACCCCTTCAGCACCTTTCCCTCTCTCTTCCTCCTCTGGGATACCAATTATGCGTATATTATTTTTTTTTAGTGTATCACTTAGTTCTCTAATTTTCCCCTCATACTCCTGGATTTTTTTATCTCTCTTTCTTTCAGCTTCCTCTTTCTCCATAACTTTATCTTCTAGTTCACCTATTCTCTCCTCTGCCTCTTCAAGCCGAGCCATCGTGGATTCCATTTTGTTTTGCATTTCGTTTAAAGCGTTTTTCAACTCCTCGTGACTGTTCCTTAGTCCCTCGATCTTTGTGGCAAGAGATTCTCTGCTGTCCTGTATACTGTTTTCAAGCCCAGCGATTAGTTTTATGACTATTATTCTAAATTCACTTTCTGTTATATTATTTAAATCCTTTTTGATCAGTTCATTCGCTGTTGTTATTTCCTGGAGATTCTTCTGAGGGGAATTCTTCCGTTTGGTCATTTTGGAGAGTCCCTTGCGTGGTGAGGACCTGCTGTGCACTTCCCCTGTGCTGTGGTGTATAACTGGAGTTAGTGGGCAGGGCCGCAGTCCGACCCGATGTCTGCCCCCAGCCCACTGCTGGGGCCACAGTCAGACTGGTGTGTGCCTTCTCTTCCCCTCTCCTAGGGGCGGGATTCACTGTGGGGTGGCGTGTCCCGTCTGGGCTACTTGCACACTGCCAGGCTTGTGTTGCTGGGGATCTGGCGTATTAGCTGGGGTGGGTAGGCAAGGTGCACGGGGGGTGGAGGGGCAGGCTTAGCTCGCTTCTCCTTAGGTGATCCACTCCAGGAGGAGCCCTGTGGCAGCGGGAGGGAGTCAGATCCGCTGCCGGAGGTTTGGCTCCGCAGAAGCACAGAGTTGGGTGTTTGCGCGGAGCGAGCAAGTTCCCTGGCAGGAACTGGTTCCCTTTGGGATTTTGGCTGGGGGATGGGCGGGGGAGATGGCGCTGGCGCCTTTGTTCCCCGCCAAGCTGAGCTCTGCCGCCCGGGGGCTCAGCAGCTCTCCCTCCCTTTGTCCTCCAGCCTTCCCGCTTTCTGAGCAGAGCTGTTAACTTATGACCTCCCAGACGCTAAGTCGCGCTTGCTGTCGGAACACAGTCTGTCCGGCCCCTCCGCTTTTGCCAGCCAGACTCGGGGGCTCTGCTTGGCCGGCGAGCCGCCCCTCCGCCCCGGCTCCCTCCCGCCAGTCCGTGGAGCGCGCACCGCCTCGCCGCCCTTCCTACCCTCTTCCGTGGGCCTCTAGTCTGCGCTTGACTCCGGAGACTCCCTTCTGCTAATCCTCTGGCGGTTTTCTGGGTTCTTTAGGCAGGTGTAGGTGGAATCTAAGTGATCGGCAGGACGCGTTGTGAGCCCCGCGTCCTCCTACACCGCCATCTTCCGGAACCTCCCCAGTTTTTTTTCTTTTAATTGATTTCTAGTTTCATACCATTGTGGTTGGAAAAGATACTTAATATAATTTCACTCTTCTTATATTTATTGAGACTCTTTTGTAGCCTAACATGTTCTGGAGAACATTCCAGGTGTACTTGAAAAGAATGTATATTCTGCTGTTTTGGGATGGAATGTTCTTTATATACCTGTTAAGTTCATCTGATCTAATGTATTGTTCAAAGCTACTGTTTCCTTATTAATTTTCCATCTGGATGATCTCTCCATTGATGTAAGTGGAGTGTTAAAGTCCCCTACTATTATTATATTACTGTCAGCTTCTCCTTTTATGTCTATTAATAATTGCTTTATGTATTTAGATTTTCCTAATGTTGGGTGCATAGATATTTATAATCGTTATATCCTCTTGCTGGATTGATCCCTTTATCATTATGCAATGCCCTTCTTTGTCTCTTGCTAGTTTGTTTGATTTTATTTTAAAACAAAACTTAAAATTTTTTTAGATGTCACCATGAGCCTAACATGGGGCTCAAACCTACAAAATGCAAGATCATGACCTGAGCTGAAATCAAGAGTCGGTTGCTTAACCAACTGAGCCACCTGGGCATTCCTGCTAGTTTGTTTTGAGGTTTATTTTGTCTGATATAAATATTGCTACCCCAGCTTCTTTGTTAGTTTGTTTCTATTGTGTGAAATCTTTTTCCATCTGTTCACTTTCAGTCTGTGTGTGTCTTTAGGTATGAAGATAGTCTCTTGTAGGCAGCATACAGATGGGTCTTGTTTTTCTATCCGTTCAGTCACCTTATATCTTTCATATAGAGCCTATGATGGGGAGCATTTAGTCCATTTACATCTGAAGTAATTATTGATATGTATGCGCTTGTTACCATTTTGTTAATTGTTCCCGGTTATTTTTGTACTTTTTCCCCACTTCTCTTGCTTTCTTCACTTGTGATTTGATGACTTTCTTTGATGATATTCCCTGATTCCTTTCTATTTTTTGTTTATCTACTAATAGGTTTTTAGTTTGTGGTTACCATGAGGTTCATATATAACACCCTATAGATAGCAGTCTATTTTAGGTTTTAAGTCACTTAAGTTCAAACAGATTTTAAAAGCACTACATTTTTACTCCCTCACTGCAATTTATGAACTTGATGTCATATTTTACATCTTTTTATTTTATGTATTCCTTAACTAATTTTATAGAGATATATCTATTTTACCACTTTTGTCCTTTAACTTTCATATAAGCTTTGGTTGTAAGTGATGAACTACTAACTTAATTACATGTTTGCTTTTACCAATGAAATTTTTTCTTTCATAAGTTTCTTATTTCTACTTATGGCTTTTTCTTTTCCACTTAAAGAAGTCTCCTTAATATTTTGTGTAAGGCTGGTTTAGTGGTGATAAATTCCTCTAACTTTTCTGTGTCTGGGAAACTCTCTCTCCTCCAATTCTGAATAATAACATTGCCAGGAAGAGTATTCTTGGTGGTAAGTTTTTTCCTTTCAGCCCTTTGAATATGTCATACCTCTCCCTTCTAGCCTGCAGAGTTTCTGCTGAAAAATTAGCTGACAGCCTTATGGGTGTTCCCTTGTACATAACTAGTTGCTTCATTTTTTTTAACTTCTTTGAACAGATTTCAAGTTATTCATTGTTGTCTTCAATATTTATGTGCAACATTTTGGTGATACATATGTAATTTGTGTAAAATTTAAAATTTACATTGCTTACTATCCATATGCTGTATTTGGTGTATGGCTAGCTGAATTATATAAAAACAAAACTCTAAGAAAAAACAGAAATTAGTATATTTCTCATTTTTAACTATGGAATCTAAGTTGCATTTTAACATTTATTGCAAAAATTAATCTCTGTTAAGTGCTAGCCTAACAGACTTCTTAAAGTTTTGTAAACAAAATTATGAGAAGAGATTTCTTGGTGTGTATATATTCTATATTAATCAACCTATTTTCATAAGGTTGAAGCCTATAGAAATTACTTTATAGTGATTAACTGAAAAAATAGGATTAATATAAGGAATACTCTGCTTATAATTTATTTATTACCTATAAATCAGAATTTCTGAGAGCAAACATTAAACTATACAACCCAAGAAAAATAACTGGACTTACAATTTTCTGAAGAGTAGGAAGAAAATATTATTTATTTATTTATTTATAAATAAAGTTGTTTTTAAAAAAATTTAAATGTTTTATTATTTATTTTTGAGAGAGAGAGAGAGAGAGAGAGAGAGAGCCAGCCGGGGAGGGGCAGAGAGAGAGAGGGAGACACAGAATCTGAAGCAGGCTGCAGGCTCTGATCTGTCATCACAGAGCCCGATATGGGGCTGGAACTCACGAATCATGAGATCATGACCTGAGCTGAAGTTGGACACTTTATCGACTGAGCCACCCAGGCGCCCAAGAAGAAAACTGTTCTAATAAAATATTTTGGTAAATGCAGGTATCCTCCCTCCGGTTTCTATTGAAGTAAAAATAATTACAATAATGTGAAGAAAACAATATGGCAACCAAGCATCAGCAAATAATTATGGAAGATGCATAAATCAAGTTGTGGGAGAATGTAAGGAACAAGTGTTACAGCAAATTACACAGTGTTGGAGGCTTGCTATACAGTTGGAGGAAAGAATGAATGTTTCTATAATGTCTGGGTTTCTGTTGGATTCTGTTTTAATTAAATGCAAACAGTAATGTTTGAGTTTCACTTAAGCAGTGGTAATCAGCAGAAGTCATACTGCCTGTCTCACCAGAATATTTTGGAAATGGGGCAGGTACATTTTTGATCAACAATGATTAGGGGCCATTTACTGGCATGTGATGGGTACAGGCCAGGGATGCTAGAGGTCTGCTGTGTGTGCAATGATTTTGTACAATGAAGAGTCGTTCTTTGTCCCACACAACTTCCAAAGGTTTTATTGGACATTCATGTAGGTGAAAAATCTGCTAATTATTTGAGCCTAGAACCTAAACTCTGTTTAAAAAAAAAAAAACTTTTTTTAAAACATTTTTATTTGTTTTTGAGAGACAGAGAGAGACAGAGCACAAGTGGGAGAAGGGCAGAGAGAGAGGGAGACACAGAATCTGAAGCAGGCTCCAGGTTCTGAGCTGTCAGCACAGAGCCTGATGCGGGGGCTCGAATCCACCAACTGTGAGGTCATGACCTGAGCCGAAGTCAGACACTTAACTTACTGAGTCACCCAGGTGCCCCTAACCTAAACTCTGTTTTATGTATACATTCAAAATATTGCTTTCACACTTTTCATATACACTGCATTTTTTGGAGAATGTAACCAGTGTCCAAACTGAGGAAAAATTGTTTGGAACTTTGCTAAGAGTTGTTTACCAACAACTCTGGTTCATTCAACAGTCATGAACTGATTGTTTATAACTCACTTGGCAGCAAAATCTGACCTGAATTTATTTGAGGCTATTTGGAAAATTATGTTACCCATGGCAACACCTTTATCAGTCAACAGTTGTAACTGTCACACTTAAATGTCACTATAAAGAAATTGTGTTAACCCTCCCTATTCAAAGTGTCCAGCTTTAAGGGGACCAGTAGCACTATAATAACTTAGGAACTTACTAGAAATGCCCGGTCCTAGACCTCTGAAATCAGAATCCACATTTTAACAAGAGCCGCAGGTGACGTGTATACACATCAAAATTTGAGAAGCAATTTTGTAGCAGTATTTGGATGGAAATTTGTCTTAAACAAAAATGTATTCACCAAAGGCAATACCAGCCCCTGATCTTTTTATTTATGTCTTCTAGTGTGGTTTGTCTGAGAATTTTACATATTGAGAGATAGTCTATTTTATTATAATTTACTTTCTCTTACTTCTCCCTTATTGTCAATACATTATACGTAGTTTTTGAAACTACAAATTAATTCCATTTTAAGATAATAGAGGGGATACTGTCATAATAAAAAGGGCGTGTTGCTCTGCTAGGGCTGGGAGCTACTGAATAATGGAAAGATGTACTGATGGAGAAAAATATATTCCCAACATATATGAATTCCATAACAAAAACAGTGTTTTATGGAAAAACTGTGTCAAAATAACCACTGGTGGAAGAGCTGCTTTGTCTAGAATAAAATTTGGATTCTGGGATAAAGATACAGAGATAGCTTCAAAAATAAATGTATTCGCGGCATCATTCAGAGGCAAGAAGCTCTTGCTGTAAAGAAACTGAAGCTAAAGTGTACAAATTGCTACAAGATGTTGCTGATAGAGATAATAGTATAAAAGCCAGATCTTTAAACTATTGTAAACCATTTACTGTTCTTAGTAGAGATGATGAGTGATGGTGAAAACATTTTGTATCATGGACAAGGTCTCCAATTTTATCTATCATAGCTGACTACCTTTCAGAATTGTCCAATTTAAAGGAACTACATGTTCTTTTTTTTTTTTTTTTTAACGTTTATTTATTTTTGAGACAGAGAGAGATAGAGCATGAATGGGGGAGGGCCAGAGAGAGAGGGAGACACAGAATCCAAAACAGGCTAGGCTCTGAGCTGTCAGCACAGAGCCCGACGCGGGGCTTGAACCCACGAACTGCGAGATCGTGACCTGAGCTGAAGTCGGATGCTTAGCCAACTGAGCCACCCAGGCGCCCCTACATGTTCTTATTTTTAAAAACACTAGTGTTCCACATTCTGTCTTTTCTGTGATAACAAGTGCCTAGCAATTCCAGAATCATACAGCAGAATTTTAAAATACACTGTACCTTCAAAATAAAAGTGCCACTTTAATAGCAAGTGGGAGTTCCTGCTTTTGAAGAAAACTTGGTGGTGTGATCATGATAGAAGACTTTGCAAAATGCTTCCTTCCTGATTGATTTCAGAAAACTTGTCACCTATACAAATGGTCACATCTGCCCACTTTTAAAAACTTGGAAGTAGACTTTACTAATTTATGATAAAAACCTTCCCCCAAATGACTATCAAATGGGGTCTTAGCTCACTTGTTAAATACATTTGCTAAAACTATAAAAATGCGACATCTCTGATTAGTTGGCAAAAACAAACAAAAACTGTCCCCTAAGATATTGAATGAATTGGTAGACTAGGAAAAGGCTATTGACTGCAGTCTATTCATTTCTGTTTTAATTCAGGTCCCTGATGCCTTACCCACATTCTAAAACTCAAAAAACTTTGAACACCCAAAGTTTTGTTCGTAACTCATTTGACAGCAAAACTCGATCTGCATTGACGTAAAGCTTTTTACAGTCTTTATTTTTCCATGCAGTAGCTTACTCACATCTTTTGCTGCAGAAATACAAGGTGTTCAGTATGGGGTGCAATCCCAGGCCTTGCTGGGGGTGCAACATAATATGCGCTCTATGAATTTTCTAAAAATTTATAAAATTCTGAGTATCTTAATTTTTTCTGTTCCTAAGGGTTTTGGAGCTTGTGGGCCTGTGCAGATTCCCAGAAGTGAATATGAGATGAGTAAAGGACTGGAAAGTAATTCTGACGATATGCAGGGGTCTTTTGCATTGTATTTTAAAGGCAAGGATCTATAACCGTGAAATTTGTTCCCTGAATTTTTATTGTTATAAGGATAGTGATGTTATATCTCTGGGCAGAGGGCCTGTAAGCCTAAGTTAGCATGTAAGCCAAATAATTTGCCCTAATAAAGAAATCCTCCATTCATCCATCCATTCCACTTTGTTCTTACAGGAAAGTTCTGATTCTGGGGGACATCTCAGCTCAGCTGAAGCTGTGAGCTAAGAGATTTTTGAGATCTGTTTTTGCCAATCTGAGGTGTGAGGGTAGGGGGTGTCTTGACAGGCGTCATAAAACTAGCCTAAGACATTAGTTCGAAAGTGCACTTTAAAAAAATTAAAAAAAAATTTTTTTAATGTTTATTTATTTTTGAGAGAGAGAGAGACAGAGTGCGAGCCAGGGAGGGGCAGAGAGAGAGGGAGACACAGAATCTGAAGCAGGCTCCAGGCTCTGAGCTGTCAGCACAGGGCCTGATGCGGGGCTCGAACTCACAAACCGTGAGATCATGACCTGAGCTGAAGTCGGATGCTTAACCAACTGAGCCACCCAGCCACCCTGAAAGTGCACTTTTGATTCAACAGATTGTATAAATGTGAGAACCTATACCAGCAACAGTTTAGAGTGAATGCCCCTAGGATTGCATTTCTACTGGAAAATGAAAAATGATGCAGGGAGATGAAAATGTTTCCAAACTCCTTAGCTGTTAGCAAATGTTTGCCAAGAAAACACTTCCCTAATTCTCTGGAGGTTCTAAATGATTAGAAGGCACATGGGCAGGGGACCAAGTGGCTCTCACCCTGGGAAGTTTTGCCTTTCTTACTATCACTAAAGAAACCTTTTGTAATAAGTCCTTCTATTTCTATTCTAAGTAAAAACATTTGCTGGTATAGCAAACATACCTTTTAAATCTAAACAGAACTAGGAAAAAATAAAGCCAAACCCATATTTACAGAAATATTTTTCTTAAAAAATGCAAAGAAGGCCAATTATAATGGAATAGAACGGTGTCTGAAACTAGATGATTTTGAGACTGAAGGTGTCCTATCTGATTTCAACCAGCACTGCAGTTAGGAACTAAAATGCTGAATTGGTTGTACGTTTATTTGGGTGAAGGCCGAGTCGAAAACTTGATGGGAGAGAAATCTGTCTGTAATTTTGAAATGGGAGCATGTATGGTACAGCAACTGGTCTAAGGGCGGTAGAACTGAGTCTTACAGGCAAAATTGCAAGAGCTCAAATTTACATTTCACAAACACATAGAACGTTCATCTAGCTGAAGATAAAATGCAACAGTGATATAACGAATTGGCTCCACTGATGCCTTTACTAATTCATCTCCCCGTGAACTGATACCCCTGCCAAATAAGGCTCATCCTGAATACTGGTTTTCCTGACTATTGGCTTCTTTGCTATCTGTACCAAGATGCAGAATCTGACCACTTCCAACACCTCCATGCCTCTCACTCAAGTATACCCTTGCTTGGACGGTTACTTTGTCTTCAAGCTTCTACCCTCCCCCCCATGCAGTCTATTCTCCATATAGTCGTCAGTATGGTCCTTCTAAAACAAGTTAGATTATGTCGTTCTTTGACTTGAAGCTTTCCACATCAATTAACACTAAATTCAAATTTCTTCCTTTTAGAAACTTGTTCCCTGTCGCCCGATTCCAGTTTTATTACTTTTCTCCTTGTTCACACCACTCTATTCACCTTCGCCTCCTTACCCTTTCATGAAAACACCAAACACATTTCTAGCTCACCGTCTCTGTACCTCCTAGTCCCTCTGCCTAGATGCTCTTTGCCCAGACATCTGACAGGCTTTCTCCTTTTGTTCTGCTCCAAGGTTATCTTATCAGAGAGGCCTTCACTGCCAATTTCCCCAACCCCACCCTGGCAGCTTTTTCCTTTACCCTGGTTTATGTTTTTTCATCGTACCCATCATCTCCTCTATATTGCATTCAGGTCTGTTTTCCTACAGAAAAGCAGAGGCTTCTTCTGTTCATGCAATATCCTTAGCTACTATAACGGTACCTGCAGCATAGTGGTTTTTCAGGATGTATGAATGGATAGATATTTAAATTTGATGTTGAGTGTGAAAGTCAAAAATACAGGAGTATGTTTGGATAAAATAGCTTTGAAAAAAAATTTTTTTTTTAATTATACATTCCTAGAGCCATTACTTTTTTGAGATCATTTTTTACTGTGCAATTTATGGATTTTTTTTTGGAAACCAAGTACAGATGCTTTTATAGTTATTTATTTTTAAATGTTTATTTATTTTAAGAGAGGGCGAGAGAGAGAGCGAGCTGGGGAAGGTCAGAAGGAGAGGGAGAGGGCAAGAGAGAATCTCAAGCAGGCTCTGAGATGTCAGCACAGAGCCCGAGGGGAGGCTCAATTCCATGCACAGTGAGATCATGACTTGAGCCAAAATTATGAGCGGGGTGCTTAATCCACTGAACCACTCAGGTGCTCCCAAAGTTATTTTAGCACAATTGTAGCAATCAATTGACATACACTTGTTCTAAACAAATATTCACTCTTCCAAATTATTTCATATGTTTTCTTATTTAATAATCATCCTATCTCGTATATATGTACAAATCCATGAAAATGAGTATCATTTCAAACAACAAGTAAACACTGAAAATACAGAGATATTTTAAACAAGTTATTAGACTTACTGAATGACTGTTGGATCAGAAAACCCTTCAAAGGGACTGGCTAAGGGTAACTGAGAAGATTCATCCCTGGTTGGGGCTGTAGGCGTCAAATGTGGCCCCTTTTTAAAGAGTCATGTACTAGATAGCTTACAAGCTGAACGTTATTGGGAGAAATTATAAAACATGAATGGTCCACAGAAAGCTAAAATGAAGATATAGAGACACAAAGCTTTAATATACTTTGGCAATATGCACTCTGTTCCTCATTCTCTCTTGAGATTTTTGGCCATAGACATGGTCATGTATTTTTTAATTAAATTAAATTAATTAATTAGGTCATGTGTTTTTAAAAACTTTAAGTCTTGATAAGTACACTGTTCTCTCATCTTTCTGTCACTGTTATGGTGCCTGACTTGATTTATGTCAGCAGGTGATCAATGATAAAATATCTTCCTCCGTATTCTGTGTTTTCAGAGTAGCTGTGTGCTGTGGTTAATTAGCATTAAGAATCAAACGTTTACAAATTAACAAACAAAGTAAATGGTTGCTAACCAGGGGACGGAAGGTGGACCGAAAGACACAGAAGTCCTGCAGGTTATGTCAGTGAGGATTACTGGGGGCAAACAATGGATGCAGACCCTTGGCTGTCTGAAAGAAAAGAGTACCGGGGCTTCATAGACTTAAGGCAAGGCTGGGAGCAGCAGATACTGAGGAAGTGCAGAAGGTTAAAAGCAAAAAAAAAATCAGGAAGTAGGAAACTGTCTCTCACTGGGTCACCGGGGTCAGGGCCAAGTTGATGCTGGGGCTACAACTGCCTTTGCTCAGTGGGTCCCATCTCAAACATCACCTGCTTCCTCGTATGGTCCACCTGGCCTTTGAGGTAAATAAAGTGGTGGTGGGAATAGGGAGGAAGGATCTGCCCTTTGCTTTGGAGACTGCGGCACAAAATTGCTCTCTTGCTGAGACTATACACCTTTGGGGAGGGCTAATTCTCTATAAGAAAATGGAACTATCAGAAAAGATGATAGATGCTGGGCATCTTAAAATGACCTAGATGATTTGGACAGCAGTATACATATAAAAACACCATGAGGGAAAATCTAGGGGAACACAACTGTATGCAAATTTTAAAGAACAATCTGTAAATAATATGTGTATTAGCATTCATTATATTTTATAGTGTATTCTATAAGTAATATGTATATGTATATACATATAACATGTTTCTATTAAAAGCATTAATGAAAACTAACAAAAGAAATAATATGATAAGAAACAGGAAATGGACATGAATATATCATTGTCAGTAAATAGCACAAATAATAAACAAAAAAATAGTGTTCATCATTATTGATTGTTGAATGAGTCCTGGTTAAAACAAGATGTGATTTTGATCCATCACATTTTCAAATATAAGCAACTAATACTTAATAGTGGAAGGTGTTTTTACAGCATCTCACAGATCTTTGAAAATGTTTATAGATGTTGATTCAGTAGTTCCACTTTTAGGACTCTATCTCAAGAATTTAGGGATTTCGACAAAGATTGGTATTTACAATGTTCATTCCAGAATGTTTGTAAACTGTCCCAAAGCCTGGGAACATCCTAAAAGCCATCAGTAGGTGAAGAGATTTTAAAAAAATGATTGGAATATTCTTCAACCATTAAAAATCATATTTACAAAATTAGTGACAGTAAAAAATACTCAGTGAGACAAGCAGGATTCTGAATTGTACAGCATGATGATAATTTTGTAATGAACATTTGTTTAGGTATATAAAATGAACAAAAAAGAAATGCAGCAAACAATAACAGAAAAGAAATGTACCAACACACAATGGGTGTGTTGGGGGGGGCTATAGATAATTTCAATAAAAAAAAGTTGTTTTCTGTTATCTCCAAAACTTTGTATTTTTGTAAAATATACATGTGGAAATTATTAAAAATGGGCATATATCACTTTTATACTGAGAAGAAAAGATGAAAATTAGAGAGAATTTAGAATATCATTTGATAAAAATGTCAAATGTGTATCCAGATGGATATATAATAGGATCTTGTAGTCACTTTTTTCTTGACAACTCTGAAGACAGGCAAGATTTGGAAAAATAATAGCAACAACCAACAATCAGCAAACCTCTCGGGAAAACAGAAATAATTACATACAGAATCACAGTACACCTAAAACTTCTCTTTGGCAGTCCACAGCGTATGTTTGTCTATCAACAACATATGGCCTTTTACTATTTGATTCCTCCAGCACAGAGAAGCAGAAATTCAATTATTGTGAGGGCACTTAAATAATTTTATTTCTCATTATAGTTAATAGGAAGACCTATTGTTGTAGGTCAGTGCCAAATGTTTTAATGATGACACTTAGGAATTTGGGATGCAATTTTATAGCCTGCTGCTTCTCAATCAAAAGCATTACAATTTCTAAAGACAAGCTTGTAAGAGTGCAGTTAATTGTGTGTACAACACTTACCAAATCATCTGTGACTAATAAAACTTGAGAAAGAAGAGGAGGAAAGGATATTCAGTCTTTCAGTAACATGCTTGTCTTACACTTGCCAAACTCTTCTTAGGCAATACTCTGTTTGCTCAGAGAGCCATGTGTTTAATTGTAAAAAGCTGTCAGTATCCTAGGATTTAAAAGACATCAATCATTTCTGTCAACAAGGAAAGAGTGACGGCTTCGTGACTCTTCTATCATTAGGAAAAGATGTGCTCAAGAGAAAAAAATGTGGTCTAGGGAGGGATGAGCAACTATAGGTTATAGGGAAAAAGAGTTCCAGACTGCAATTTCACCCCCCGCCCCCTTCCCCTGGACTGGAATACGACATTTTTCATTTCATGTAATTCCATGTTTGCAGTAAGAAATTATGTAACTCATCCAGTCTCAGCTTTGCAATATCCACTAAGTGCTTTAAAGTGGCCATCCTTATTAACAGTTTGGTGTATGCTGGGCCGATTGCTTCCCTCCGTCTTGGCAGAATGCAATATTGTGTAATGAGGTTGGAGCTGGCCTATATTCAAAACTACATTCCAAAAGGCCTGTTGGTCAAGCCACAAGATAACTGGTTCTCTTTCTCTTAAGATTTTTATTCTAGGTGGACTAAAAACATAAAAATTGCCCTATTTGCACAGTTCCATGGGTAGATTGGGAATTTTCCATTTTATTCCCAACTTACTATTTTATGCTAAGATTTCTGAATTATACGCAGCTTCAGTTTTAGAGACATCAAGACACAAATTCCAGAATTCTGTGTTCTAAGTTGGGTGGCATCAGGCTGGATACTTCACTTTCCTGAGGCTCGGTTTCCTTACCTATCATTAGCAATAACACCAGTCTTGGAAGTTGGAAGAAGGCTTTATAGGTGATGTCAACAAGGCTCCTACTTCTTAACTATGTCACCTCAAGCAAATTATTTCCTCTTTCCAACCCGCGTTTCCCTACCTGCAAAAGGGCCACTCGTGGCTACCGGCTCCAGTAGGCGAGGGTATGTTAACACAGGCAAAGCTCCTGGAACGGGTGCCCGGGCACTTGGTGGCCTAAGAGCACCTGAGAATAACAGCAATAATGCTAGTGAACATTCCATAGGTTGATGAGGTTGAGTCACGAGACTCTGGGAGAAGAGAGAAGAAACGGGGAGGAGGACAGAGGCCCGGCCTCTGGAGCCCTTCGGCCCAGCCGTGGCGGCCAGCCTGAGCGGCAACGCACCCGGACCCGGCACCGCCTCGCCCCACCCCTGCCAAGCCAGGGCGAATCCGGGCGGCGAGTTCCGGGCGGCGGCGCAGCGCGGTGCCCCCTCAGGCCCTTCCTCCTCCCCTCCTCCCGCGCCTCCAGCTGTGCCAGCTGCGCCCGAGGCCCGAGAATCCGCCGTCACCGCGCAGGTGCCCGTGGCCGCCCTCGCCCTACAGGTAGGAGCCGCGCCGCGGCCGGGCGCGCCAGGCTCCCGTGGGCGTCTGGTTTCCGCTACTCTCGCGCTCCGTCCCTCCTCCCGTCGGCCCCGGGCAGCTGGCCGCTCCCCGCCCAACTTGGACGGGACCTTGGCAGAGGCGTCGGCGGCGGGCGCCAGAGCCCGGCGGCCCCGCGGGACCGGCCTCCCGGGAGGCCCCGGGGCCTCCTGTGCGCGCCTTCGGGCCCAGTTCTTGCAGAGTAGTTCTTACAAACTTCGGGCCGTGCTTTTGCCAGGGCGGGCGCTGCCTGGAGCGCAGAGCCGCGCGGGCGCCAGGGGAGGCTGGGGGCGTGCCCTCAGGGTGCGCCGCGGGCCTCGCTGGGGCAGTGGGGCTGGTGCCTCCGTGTCCTCTCGCGCCCGGGGTTCTCGTGCGCCGTGGGGTGGCGGGGATGGCGGCGCGAGGGGACCAGCATCCTGGACCAACCAGGAAGTGCTGCGCTCGGAGGCTTGGAGCCCAGCCTGCCAGATGTACGGTGCCGGGCGTGTGGCCACACAGCTGCTTGCTGTGCGCCCACGAGGTGATGACGCTGGGGTGGGGCAAGGGCAAGGGCCCAGGAGCCCGTTGTGTGGTAAAGGGCTTGTTTTTCTGTCTCCAGCTCAAGGTGTTTGGGACCCAGGTCTCTGATCCAGGAGCGGGGTGCTCCAAGTGTTGGGTAGGATTTCGTGATGCCCTTCAGAACTGCCCTTGTACAATCAGTCCACAGCCACCGCCACGCCTATATTTGCTTCTTCTCCGAGTCTCAGGTTATTGCCTTCCTTCCTTCCTCTGAAGTACTACATTCAAGCAGATGCTTAAGGACCACAGGACTTCAGTGTTAGATCATCCCTAGGTCTTTCTCCAGAATGGAGAGTTCCATTGACTTTGTCTACCAGGTCTGCCAATTTCAGTTTAGATAACCCCTGTGGGCCTTCTGAGGGCTTTTGGGAGACTAGGTACCTAGAGACCTCTGTGATTTAAAAGGGCTAATTTAGGGTGGTGTAATGAAAGCGTAAAGAATGAAAAGAATCTACAGCTTGAACTGTTAACAGACACCACATTTACACACGACGTTACATTTGAGTAAGTATTTCTTTCAGTATTAAATGTTTTGTTAACTTACATACAAGTGAACGTGTACCCAGGCTTTTAGCTTGAATTTGTATACAGACTTTAAATGTTGCTTTGGGGACCTTTCAACTAACTCCCAGTCTAACCTTTCAACTAACTCCCAGTGTTAACTCCCAGTCTGTCTTTCCAAGATCCAGTATAACTCACAATCAATATAAGAAGCATGAGTAGTTAAGGATTTGTGGAAGATGTGTCTTTACCTTGTTTGTCCCCAATGTCAGAGTACTTACGAATTACAGTGGTAAGGGCTGTAAAACTCTCATAAAGGTTTGTTGATCTGCTTAAAACTAGGTAGTGGGAGACCCTTCTCCTTGTCTGATTAATTAACAAGTATATGTTTCTTTCTTTCTTTCTTTTTTTTTTTTTTTTAATCTTTTAATGTTTATTTATTTTGAGAGAGAGACAGAGCACGAGTGAGGGAGGGGCAGAGAGAGAGGGAGACACAGAATCTGAAGCGGGCTCCAGGCTCTGAACGGTCAGTGCAGAGCTCGATGTGGGGCTGGAACTCATGAGCTGTGAGATCATGACCTGAGCCGAAGTCAGATGCTCAACCGATTGAGCCACCCAAGCCCCCCAACGAGTGTATGTTTCTTAGTTAAAACTAATTATGAAAACTCATTTACCTTTAACCCTTAAACAGAGTTTTTCTGAATTTTATTTTTATTGTGGTGAATACCTGACATAAAATTTGCCATCTTAGCCATTTGTAAGCATACAGTTAATAGCATTAAGTACTTTCTCGTTGTTGTCCTACGATCACCACCATCCCTCCACAGAACACCTTTTGTCTTTCCCATAGGGTTTTCAAAACATTTTGATGACAGTGATTGTGCTGCAGGCTTTAGTTTTCTCATGATTCGAGGTTTGAGTTCCTTCCCATGGCTTTATAGAAATGCACTTTTTTTTTTTTTTTTAGAATTTATTTTGTTAGCCTGTCATTTTTTTTTTAATATAATTTATTCTCAAGTTAGCTATACTTACAGTGTATACAATGCGCTCTTGGCTTTGGAAGTAGATTCCCATAATTCATCGCTTATATACAACACCCAGTGCTCATCCCAACAAGTGCCCTCCTCAATGACCGTCACCCATTTTCCCCTCTCCCCAACTCGCCCCTGCCCCCCTCCCCATCAAAATGCACTTTTAAAGAGGAAAGGTGAAAAGCCACAGCCAGTTTGTGTTTAGTAAATCTTATCTCCATCACGACAGATCTGACACATTACTGTTTAAGAATAAGCTGGTAAAAAAAAAAAATAAGAATAAGCTGGTGAGCTATTTAAATTTGCATATAAAGGTATTGTGAAGTCTAGCTATCCAGAGAGAGGAATCCGGGAGGTAGTTAGTTGTTATTTATAGTTTCCTCCCCTTCATATCTCACCTTAAATTGAAATACTTTTGGCTCCTTTAGCGGTGCAGTAGCCTGTATCAAAGGCATGCTTGAGCTCAGACGGTGGCACCTTTTTAGTGACTAGAAGCAGTTTTGACCAAGCTAACTGTTGGGTGTGGCGATTTCTTCTGCTCTCCAGGTGTCTACTAAACAATGATGCTCGAGGACTTAGCACATAAGACATGGCTCTTTAAACTCACAGTTGCTCTGAGTCATTGTATTCAGGAGACAGCTGTCACTGTGCCAGGCCTGGTTTTATGTTTACAATCCTTTCAATGTTAGCACCACACAATAAAATGTATTCTCCAGCTGGGGTGTGGATAAATGCTGTTGCAGAGTGAAAATGAGAAACTTGTAACCTAAATTTCCGGGAAGCCTGCGACTTTCCTGATTAGAAAAGGAATTGTACACATCATATCTTTTGCTGCAGTGGGAATGCATTCCAGTGTATTGGTTTCCCTAAATTCACAATGCAGTGTAAAATCTGGATCCCAGATGTTTTAGTGCTGGGTTATTAAACAACCGTATATGTTACGTAAGTGTTTCGTAGTGTCACAGGTTTTTTTTTTTCCTTTCTGTTGTGAAATTTTCTTAATTTTTGAACTTGTTAAACAAACATTGCAGGTTAATTTTTGAATTTATTAAACAAACATTGCAGGGACAGAATAAAATGATTTATTTAATCAGTAGTTATGTAGCGCCTACTATGTGCCTGGCACTATTCTCTGCATTTTACAAACATGAACACCTTTAATCCTCAAGATAACCATGTGAAATAGGTACCAATACCATCTCCCTTTTATAGATGAGGTAATTTGAAGCACAGAGAGATCATATAGCTAGCATATGGCAGAGCTGGGGTTCCATCTCTGGCAGCCTGAACCCAGAATTTGGGGCACTGCTGTCTCATCAGTAAAATATAACCTGAGATTCCACCCTCCTAACCAATAAACTTTTTTCAAGTTGTCATATTCCTATCTTGTATTTGTCCTTAGGGAGAAATAATTTGACATAACTGCAATCAGAGTGTAACTCAGAAAGTCGGTTCAACTCCCTTATTTTTCAGAAGAGGAAGTTAAGGTGGAGTTTGGTTAAGTTCAGGGCTGGGAGCCTTGGGGCAGAGTCCTGGAAACCTATTGGGCTAAGCCTTACTTCCTGATTGTGAGGAGGTTGGGATAAGGATCCTGGGAAAGTCTGGAGAGGCCAGGGTTTGTTTTGGGGAGGGCTGTATTTGCCAACCATGGGGGAAATGACCATTTTGGAGCTAACCTGCTCACTTAACTCCTAGGTTATGTCAGGGGTGCACAGAGCAGAAGCTTGTGGTCAACTGTGGGCCATGGGAAGTCTTGCTGCTTAGGGTTCCAGATCCCAGATTCCTTCTCCAATTGCTGGTGGTGCTTGTGGCCCTGGGCTCCCCTCTGCATGAAGGGAGTAGTTTATTCTGTACTCAATCATGTTTTGAACTTTTTGGATCTCGAGTTGGGAACCTTTGGAAAGCCTCTGACGCACAAAAGAGAATCAGCCAAGAGCAATATGGAAATAAAAATAACTTCATTTAGTCTGTTCTTTTGTTAAGACACACACACACACACACACACACACACACACACACACACATCATCTAAGGGCATAAACTGACAAACTTTGTACTAAGAACAGGAAAATCAAAGTTCAGTATTCAACAGGGATTTTTTTTCAAAGTGAGCTTTTATAGATAGTACATCTGGATGAAGGAGAATAAGGAATAAACATGGGAAAAGAAAAGTGGTGGGCAGGGAGGGAGAAACAAATGTAGAGAGGAGGAAGCGAAAGAGGGGGCACAGAAGGACAGTGCTAAAACCTTGTCAGTTCCTACACAAGGCTGCGTTTTGGTGTGTTACCTCTTCATGCCCTTGGAGATGCCAGACGGAGTTGAAATTTATCTTTCCTTTGGTTTATCATGAAGTGACTTCAATGTTGCTTAAAACCATTGCTGATCAATAGAGGATGGGGAGGAGATACCCGGGGATACTTTAGCACTTGCTTGGGATCTTCATACCGATCCAGTCTGTTTTTCTCTATAGCACTTTGGTATGCGTGGACTTTATATAGAGCATGATCACTAGGAATAACTAGGTTTGCAATCTTTTTCTTTATTTCCTGTGTTTCCCATGAGAAGGTAAGATCCTTGGGGCCCTAGGCTATATATTTTTTTCATTTTTGTCTCTCCAGTGTCCATTATGGTGAACAATAGTTGTGAACCGAATGAAAAGGTACATTTAATAGATGAATGAAGAAGGTATGATTCATTTCATTCAAAATGTATAGATATTTCCAGAAAAGAAGGTTTTTATGGCTAATGTTTTACTTCGTTATTTGTTCTCCTGTGCCGTTGAACCACTCTTACAAATACGTTTGTAGATGTGGAGTGAGCCGTCTGTGGAATTTAGCAACTGTGCTCAATTTTTTGGCCTTTAAAGTTTTTTTTTTTCAGTGTTCTGTACCCAAGTTTTGATGAAAGAGTCCTTTGAAATGAGATTGAAGAGGTAGCAATGGATTGGGATGGAGGTTCCATGGCTTGGAGCAGGAAAACACTTCCAGATGTATGAGGGAGAGGGGATGTGACAATGCAGAACCCAAAGTGGGAAATTTGATAAATGGGGCTAAGAGTAGGAAAAACAACAAATTGAAGGTGAAATTTGACATTGTTTTAAAAATCTCACCATTGTTCCCACTTTGGAGTAAAAACCTGTAAGCTAAGCTAAGGGTAGAGGATTTGGAGATGAAGTATATTTGGGATGCTAACGTGATTGTGATGCCAAAAAGAACAACAACAATAAAGGCAGAGAGGGGGGGGGGTGGAATCCAGCCAGAATCCTATATCCTAAGGAAAAACCCACCTGTTGGGATACTTAAATATTTCAAAGCTAGGAACATGGAGCAAAGACTAACCCCAACTCTTACCTCCCCTCAATCCCAACACCGAGTTGCTACTCTTGTGACTGGAAATGCAGGGTGATGGGGCAGTGACTAAGCAAAGTAGGTCTGTGAGGCTTCTGAGGCACAGTTGGGCTCCACAAAGTCCTCACTGGGAAAGATAATGACTAGGGGCCTCAGCCTAGTGCCAGAGAGCTGGGATTCACAGCTGAGGACTCCAGCACCCTGTGGCCTAAGACAAGTAACATAAAAATCTTCTATGCCTTAATTTCTCCACTTGTAGAACAGGGATAAAAATAGTACCTATCTCATAGGATTATTGTGAAGACAGCAAAACAATGCCTATAAAATGTTTAGCGTAGAGCCTGGAACATAGAAATGGCACAGTAAATGTTAGGCTCCCTTCTTTCACACATTGCCCCCCCCCCCCTCCCAAATTGTTTAAGAGTGACATCCATAAATAACCGTGCAAACGGGAATTGTTGCTAGGACAGACATGGAGATGTAGCCCTATGGGAATATGACTGAGGGACTGAGGGAGAAATTAATTTTTCCCGGGAGGAAATCTTGAATGAGAGTGGGATTCCATGAGACCCAGTGATGAGAAAGCAGTGGACAGATTTCTGGCTACAAAGCTGATTACAACTAGAGAGAATGAACTGTATGCCGTTGATAATTATTCTTTTGGGTGTATGTTTAAAAATTTTTTTTTAATGTTTGCTTATGAGAGAGAGAGAGAATGAACAGGGGAGGGGCAAAGAGAGGGAGACACAGAATCTGAAGCAGGCTCCAGGCCCTGGGATGTCAGCACAGAGCCCGACATGGGGCTTGAACTCATGAGCCATGAGATCATAACCTGAGCTGAAGTCAGATGTTCAACCAATTGAGCCACCCAGGTGCCCCTATTGGGGTGTATGTTTTGATGTTAGCTAGAAAATGTGATTTTTCTTTTTTTTTCTTTTTATAAAAATTTTTTAAAAATGTTTCATTTATTTGAGAGAGAGAGAGAGAGAGAGAGAGAGAGAGAGAGGATGAGCAGGGGAGGAGCAGAGAGAGAGGGAGACACAGAATCTGAAACAGTTGCCAGGCTCCAAGCTGTCCGCACAGAGCCTGATGCAGCACTCGAACACTGGAATGGCGAGATCATGACCTAGGCCGAAGTCGCTCACTTAACCAACTGAACCACCCAGGCACCCTGAAAATTTGATTTTTATTAATCCATTAGTGTAGCATGGCATGTAATAGAGGAACCCTGATTCATTTAGTAGAAGCATAGCATTTCATAGAAGCGTGATTCATTGCTCTTTACCAATGAGTATATGTATAGAGGTGTGATTTTTATTTTTATTTTTTTAAGTTTATTTATTTATTTTGAGAGAGAGAGGGAGAGAGAGCTGGCACAGGAGTAGGGAGGGGCAGAGAGAGAGAGGGAGAGAGAGAGAGAGAGAGAGAGAGAATCCCAAGCAGGCTCCATGTTCAGCACAGAGCCTGACATGGGGCCCAATCCCACAAACTGAGTCATGAGATCATGACCTGACTCATTTAACTGACTGAGCCACCCAGGCACCCCTAGGGGTGTGTTTTTAAAATATATTTACAATTAAGAAGAACAATATACTTTCAAGATAAGAGTGAACTAGCTCATGCTATGTTGGCAAAACACCCTTCTTATCACATTCTCTTTTTTTTCCCCATCACATTCTTTAGCTTCCCATTGTATGTGAGGAGGGCATCGCTGGCAGTGTAATGTTTATAGGGGTGTGGGTAATGCGTATCCACACAAATCATGAATGGAAGCAGAGACTGTCAATAATTTTGACCAGAAATTTTCACACTTAAAAAAAAAAATGATGGGTACCGTTCCCCACTCCCCAAGAACCACTTTTCTGAATGAGCTCTTCTGTGAAATCCCAGTATGTAAAATACCCAAAAGGAGAGCTGTTCTTATTGACAGTTCCTATGTGGGAACAGTGAGCTGGCTGCTTCTTCCAGCCTTCCCTCCCTGACTGCCACCTGGCACCAGCTGGCCCTCAGTCTGGAACCCCAGGGCTCCTAGGAGTAGATGTGAAGGCACTGCCATATCTTTATGGTAGGGAAGAGAAGACTAAGACACAAAAAGAGGAATGGAAAGGAAAGGCACTGGACTGCTCTTTCAAAGCTTTTGCCAGAGGTGTGCTAGAACTGGCTCATATGGAGACGTGATTTTTAAATGTCCCAGGATTTTGTGAGCCCGTTGTTAAAGGTGCCATCATGATGATGATGATGATGATGATGATGATGATTTTAGAGAGAGAGCACAAGTGTGGGAAAGGGGCAGAGGGAGAGAGAGAGAGAGAGAGAGAGAGAGAGAGAGAGAGAATCTTAAGTAGGCTCCTCACTCAGCACAGAGCCCAAAGCAGAGTTTGATCTCATGACCCTGGGGTCATGACCTGAGCTGAAATCAAGAGTTAGACGCTCAACTGATTGAGCCACCCAGGCACCCCTAAAGATGCTATTATTAAAAATAAAATTATCTAAGATTTAGGTTTTATTGCATTAAATAAGTTATACTGAAAGCAAAGGCAATAAACACCACAAGTCCTCACTTACTGATTATATTCTACTAAATCTAACTGTTATTTATGTCCTTGAAGTTGTTTACATCTGTTGGTTCCGTATGGCAAAAATGCTGTAACTATTGCCCATCTTTTCTCAAAATGCGTGTTCAGTGACATCATGTTAGGAGCTTGAAACTGGCCATGGTTTGAATATTTACACCATGGAAATAGGCTGCAGTACAGTTAGGGCTTCTCCCCTGCCCTCAGCACACCACTGGCTTTACCCCTGTGGAATATTAAAGTTTCTTTACTCCCTCCTTCTTTCTTACTGTGACCAAAGAGACTTGCTCAGTTTTTTTCTGCTGTGATGGTTCTCAATTGGACATGTGGTTGGAGGGAAAGAAATACACCGACTTATACAATGTGCTTATCTGTCTTTTTTCTATTAGGTGGTACGATTGTGATTGGTTCCAAACATTTTAGATCACAACTGCATTCAGTGTAATCCTTGACTCTATTCTTTTGCATAGGTAGGATTTTTCTGACTCTACCCTATTCATACCCTAGTCTTCCCTCCCCCCCACCCCCCCCCCCCCCAATGCCCTCTCCTTACCCTCCATCACAGTCATTCTAAGGTCTGCCTAAACAAAATCACCTGGGAACTATTTAAACTCAGATTCCCAGGTTCTATCACATACCTACTAAATTGGGATGCTTGGGGAAGGGGGCTACTTGGTGAGTTCCCATTCCATGCACCTGCTTGGCCCTGTGGGCCCTTGCTGCCCAGCTCTGGTGTCTCCTGTACTCTGTTTAGTGTCAGGTCAGTTGGGCCACTGGGCCCTGGTCACATGGGAGCTTTGATTTTTATGTTTGGCCTCAAATTCTCATTCTGTGAAACTGCATTCAAAGGGTGACTCTTTGCCCCATAAATCTATTTGTCAGAATTCAGTTCTGTTAAGTCCTGGATTCCTGGCTAGGGGGAAAGCTCTGTGTAGCACAGGAAGGCTAACAGGGGAGTCGCGGGTGCTGGGTCTATCTCTGTTAGCCTTCGTGTTTGCCTTTCTGAACTGCAGTTGCCCATCCCTTGGGGTTGTCAGGAGGGTTCTGTTTCTGGAACACACCACATTGGGTTCCACCTGGAGGCCTTTGCATGACGCCATTCCCTCTGCCTTGGAACGCCCTTCTCCTAAGTCCTTGCATGGCTTGTATCTTTTTAACATTTAGGTCCAAGACAAGATGTTCAAATGTTACCTCCCTACAAAAGCTTTCCCTGACCATGAAATCTGCCTCCTCACTCAGTCAGCATTGCTTTGCCCACAGACTCATCCCTCTTAGCCTTTATTATGGGTTATTTTCATCCCAGTACTTAGCCCTATCTGAATTCTTCCTTGTGTCTTGTTTTCTTGAATTTGGAGTTTTCTACAAAAGAATGTAAACTCTGTGACATCAGGGTCTTGCCTGGCACATAGTAGGTGCTCACTAATTACTTGTTGGCTGGATGCCTCTCCAAACTGCTATGTGAGTATATAATGGTAGCGTGAACCCTGGCTTCTCAGATGGCTCGACTGCTTTCCTAATTGTTCTTTTCTGAACTTGCAGATGTTATCATGTCTGTGGCAATGATTCTTTGTGGGGATATGACTGCCATTTGGAACAAGGGTCACTCTTGACCAATGGGAAATAAAATCTGTAGCTTTCTTTTTTTTTTTTTTTTTAATTTTTTTTTTCAACGTTTTTTATTTATTTTTGAGACAGAGAGAGACAAAGCATGAACGGGGGAGGGGCAGAGAGAGAGGGAGACACAGAATCGGAAACAGGCTCCAGGCTCCGAGCCATCAGCCCAGAACCTGACGCGGGGCTCGAACTCACGGACCGTGAGATCGTGACCTGGCTGAAGTCGGACGCTTAACCGACTGCGCCACCCAGGCGCCCCAAAAATCTGTAGCTTTCTACATGAAGGTCACCTTTCGTTTTCGGAGAGTTTATAAAGATTTGATTCAGCTGCACCCATTTGCCCTGTGCGTGAATGATCTATGACAGAATGGAGCAACAAAAACATAAAAGTGATGTAAAGTAAGCCTGATTAATTTTGGGAAACTCCTGTTTCCCCTAAAGTCTTTTTGAGTTCTACCAGGAGCCATTTGGGCGGGGTGATGAGAATTAGGGGGTGTGCATCCCTCTGTAAGACACCAAGAGACCAGAAATGCATGTGGGAGAGGTTTGTCCCATCCCATCTCACCAGGCTTGACTAATGGTGAGGTAATTTTTGCAGATCTGTTGCCAAGAAGGCTAACAGAGTTGACAGTGAAAGCCATCACCCTGTGTTTGCAATGGCTCTTGGTCATGCTGGCATTGGAGAATTTATTAAGCAAAGTCCTTTGAGTGCTCAGCATGTGCTTGTGGGGGTAAGATGTGGTTCGGCCTGCCTGGAGCTTGTGGTCCAAGTCATTCAGTCTGCTGGAGTCAGGACTGTCCCACCATCTGGAATGGGCTGGCACTTGGTAATGATAACATGTTCCAGTTTTTCCACATAGTGGTTTTCAAACCGCTCTGTGTTTCAGGGGCAGGCTAGGATTGGAACTGGGGTGGGTTTGGAATGCAGAGAGCAGAGTTCTGGAATTTCTCTAAACCCCACTTTCTATAAAAGCATCTCATTAAAAACTAATTTTGTATATTTTCCATTCAAAAAATAAGCTTTTTGTTCCAGATTTACAGAAAAGTTGCAAAGTTCCTCTGTTATTAACATCTTACATTGGAACGGTACATTTGTTAAAATTAACGAACTAATATTACTGCATTATTATTAACTTAAAGTCCATACCTTACTCAGATTTCCTTAGTTTTCCCCTAACATCCTTTCTTTTCCGCCTTCTCTTGGCGATGATTGTTTCTCAGACTTTTCTGTGTTTTTGATGTCTTTGGCTGTTTGAAGGGGTACTGGTGTTTTGTAGAACATCCCTCAGTCGTAACTTTTATGATGTTTTTCTCCTGATTAGACTGGCATCATGGCTTTTGAGAGGAAAACCACAGAGGTAAAATACCACTCTCGTCGCATTGTATCAAGGACAAGAACACATTGTCACTTAGATTTTTCTTTATTTTTTGCAGGAGTAAAGTTAAAATGTAGGTATTTCAGGTGTTTTTTGGAGTGGTGGAGGTCAAAAGGCACCTTTTTCCCCTATTGTGTACTGACTTTGCACTCAGTACTTTAAATTATTGCTGAGATCAGCTATAGGGAAAGTTGTAGTCATTTGTTTTTTAAAAATTCTTTAGGATGTGGAATAACGTACAGGGGTTTAAGAATAATGTTTGGCTTTCCCATCTCTTTTTCTTTAAATTCTCCTTAAATAGAAACTTTGAAAATGCTACTCAGCATCTTCTTACCCTTCTTACTGCTGGAAGAATGGTAGACTTGTTACAGGAAGCCTCACGCCAATCTTGCATGTTTTCTGTTTTCTAAAACAAATTTCCTATGTATAGCATTTTTCTCTGCTGAAGAATAAAATTAAATAAATTGTATATAAACCTATATATCACCTTTTTTTAAAAGCATCTAAAAGCCTATCATATCCTAACATGCTTACAGACCTGGCTTAAAATAAAGGAAAAGCATCCTAAAAATATTTCATTCCCTTGACTTCTTTTACTGTTACAGATTTTCTTTTGTATTTCATTAGTCAATTTTGTTCTAAAATTCGGGGCTTTAACGTATTCTTGTTTCTGTGCCAGTTCACACATACAGAAATACTTTAGAGAGTGGTTTTAGTTGTAGGCAAGTTCTCCTTTTTTAAAATCAAATTGGGGGCAATTATATGTGGAGACCAGATGACCTGGCCATTTGGGCCAGGTATTGGTTAGTGTTTTGGGGGGAGTGGGTTACCCATGTGGCCCCAGTGCTCTGATGCCCCATTGAGGACTCAGTCTTCCTACAGAGAGTATGAGGCCCATCTCAGCATGGCTGACCCCATAAGTGGCCAAGTGAACTCAGGCCTATGAGTCAGTTCCCAGCAGGATCAAGCAATAGGCCCAGAGCTGGACCTAGAGAGGCATGATGGGTTTACTGCTGCAATCAAATAAAGAGTAACAGTATTAATTTTGAACATGTTGAGAAGTCATTATTGTATTGCATGATAATTAAGCACAAGTTAAGCATAAAGGATGAGCACTTCACTTGATTGACTATAATTAGAATTATTTTAACACAGTGGGGCACGTGGGTGGCTCAGTTGGTTAAGTGTCCGATTCTCAATTCTTGGTTTCAACTCAGGTCATGATCTCACGGTTTTGTGCCTTCGAATCCCACATCAGGCTCTGTGCTGACAGTGTGGAGTCTGCTTGGGCTTCTCTCTCTCTCTCCCTCTCTCTTTACCCCTCCCTCACTCACACTCTCTTAAAGTAAATAATAAACTTAAAAAAAAAAAAATTTAACACAGCCAGGTCAGACATTCAATTCTCATTCTTTCTAATCAAACTGGTGCCTATATTCATACTGTCTTTTGATTCCACCCAGGATTTTTTTTCCCCATTTATTTGTTTCTTCACTAAGTCATAGACTTACTGATTCATCTGATTACTTCTAGGTAGTAAAATTTTCCTTACACAGTGATTTCCTGGGGCCAAGGACCTAGAGAGGCTATGAAATTTGTCCATAACTAAAATGACCATGTGTTCAATGAGCAGGAATGACCAGAAACAATGAATATAATTTCTCTTCATCATAGCACACAGATCAAGCTGGGTGTGGGGCAGGGATGGAGAGACACGGTTTTACATAAGGCCTAGGCTTCTTTAGCTTTGGAGTCTCTTCACCACAGCCCTCAGAGCTGATGTGCAAGGGAGGTGTCACTGCCCCAGGGCAGGGAGGATGGTGACACCCCCCACCCCCTCAACTGAGGGTCTTTAGGCCCTGAATTAATCTGTGGCCTCACCAGCTACCCTGAAGCCTCTTCTCCTCAGAGGTTAGGCTTGAGGACATAGTTTCTCAAAACAGAGGCTTGGTTTTCTTCAAAATGTAGATCCACTGCTTAATGCTGCCAAAATGAGTTTAGAATTACATTAGCAGAGGATGTTTAAGTGATGGTAATTCACTGAGCACACTCTTCTCAGCTCTGCAATGCCTCCTACAGCATTGACCGGTCCTCTTTGATCTTATCCAGCCCACTTTCCTGCCTTTGCTGATTATATAACAAAAGGACAATCTTACTCGTGTGTGGGTGAGGTTACCTGGACTCAGTAGCCTGAGCACTTTCCCCTTCTCTTTAAAGTTTCTTTAGGTTTCACATTTTAAGGGGTCAGTGATACTTCCATTTATTTATCGTTTTACAAGTGAGTCATGAGAAAAATGGAAAATGGGTTTTCCCACGTGATGGCTCGCATGACAGCCATCACGAAACATAAGGAAGAACGGCACTTGAGGAGAAATAAGCCTTTAAGGATTCTAAAGATTGAAAGAAAAAGAATAAGCTCTCAAAAAATGTAGCCAACTTCAGGATGCCTGGGTGGCTCAGTTGGTTAAGCGTCCAACTTTGGCTCAGGTCATGATCTCGCAGTTTGTGAATTTGAGCCCTGCATCGGGCTCTGTGTTAGTAGCTCAGAGCCTGGAGCCTGCTTCAGATTCTGTGTCTCTCTCTTTCTCTGCCCTTCCCCCATTCACTCTTTGTCTCTCTCATTCTCAAAAATAAACATTAAAAAAAATGTAGCCAACTTTAGTCAATTTTAAATAGGAGGCCCAAAATAAATAAGTGAGAAATTTAAAAACTTATTCACATTAGTAAATGCCAGCTTTTTTTCACATTATTAAGATATTTGCAGATGTTTTGGTCAAAAGCTGCTTACTTGAAAAATGCATTTAAAAGAAAGATAGCTACGATAGGGTACGTTTGTAAAAAGACAGCCTCCTGAGTCTGCCTCTAAAGCCATTCGGTGAGCATAATTTACTTTTTCAGTCCTGCAAGACGTTTGAGGAACACAGATTCAGTGGCTGATTATTCTTCAGTTCCTGCAGGATCTCTCCTTTCATACAAACAGGACATCTCTAAGTCAGCCTTCTTGACTAGCTCCACCAACTCATCCTTTTGAAGTTACAGACCAAAAATGACGTGATTTGTACAATTTGTCATTCTTAGGTAATTTAAGTGCATTTTCTACAACACGTGGGTGTTTATGCGTGAACTTAAATGGTCTATATTCACAATTAGAGACTGTGGTCATGCTGGAAAGAACCATGGTCCGATATTCACGATACCCCTGAGTTCTTGTTTTGTCCCTGCAACTGACTTAGTGTGACCCTGGGCAATTTATTTCCGGAAATTCCACTAGTGCTCTTGTCTGTTTTAGGCCCTGCCTCCAGAGCTGGGATAAATGAACTGTAGTCCTAGTCACTACCCTCGGGGGATTTACGGTCTAGTTCAGTGGTTCTCACACTCCACTGCGCATCAGAATCCCCTGGAGGGCTCATCAGAACGGAGTGCTGAGCCTCACCCTAGAGTTTCTGATTCAGTAGGTCTGGGGCGGGCAGAAAATTTGCATTTCTAACAAGTTCCCAGATGATGCTGATGCTGCTGGTTTGGGGACCATGATTTGAGAACCACTGACCTAATGGTTTAGCTGACACATCAGTAACCACAATTCAAAGATTAATGCTGTGAAATAAGTACAAGTAATGTGGACAACAGGGTGTGGAGAAGTGGATCAAAAGATGAATGAACTGGAGATCTAAGAAGACCTAATGGAAGCAAGAGAGGTCAAGCAGGATCTTGGCAAGTGGATAAAGCCTTGACAGGTAGGGCATTTGGGGGATGGCACCATCCCAGTCCTTTGATGCGAGGATGTGTGTGGGAGCTAGGGAGAGTCTAGCGTCGGTGGGCTGAGTGTTGGTGTGGGGGAACAACAACCAGAAACAGATGGAATTGTTTCTGAGAGAAATGAGAGAATGAGAGAATGAGAATGAGAGAGCTAGAAAGTTAAACTAAACATGTTTTTAGTTTTTGGATCTTGTCAGCAAGGGAACAGCATGATCAGAGCCATGCTTAAGAATGGCACCACCTCTGGCATTGTGATGAATGGCTTTGGAAGTGACAGTGGTTTCGGAATTATTGGGGCAGCTCGATCTCCAAGCAGGAGTGGAGCTGAAGAAGAGCGTGAAGGTGGGAAGGATACAGTGATGGGATGGATCTATGCACAAGTCATAGATGTGGGAGTTGATTGGCTGCTGGGGATGAGGGAGGTGGAAAGGTCAAGAGAGACTGAGGATTCAAGTCTGAGTTGTTGCGGAAGAAGGAGTGTGGACAGATAGATCCCTCAGAGAAAATAGATTGGATAAGAAAACAAACAGGTGGAACCTTGGTTTCTTTAGGAGGGCACTGGACCAGATGCCTTTTTAAAGGTCTCTTTTTGTTTGATTGTAATCAATGTTTTGGTTGCTTATTGTCTGAACATCACAGAATGTATTTGTGTGAAAAGCAAATGGCCTGTATGTAATAGGCACTAATTAATATATTTACTAATTGGTTGATCCTGGATAATCACTGGCTCGAAAATATTTACATCTGTAAGTAGTCTTCTTTTTGAACTTATAGTTTTGCTTAAAGTTTTCTAAGTATGTCGACTTGCTCTTTCTCCTATTTTATATACTATGCATGTGGACATTTTCTTCTTGTAATTCTATGCATGTATTTTAAATAACTATAGTAGATATTTTAAATCTTTTTGGCTTGTTCTCCTATTATAATACTCACAGCATATACTGGTATATTTGTGCACAAGCCTCTTTTTCCTCTGGATCATAAACTCCTTTTGAGTAAAGAACATGTCTGATTCATTTTTGTGTTTCTCACTGCACTCATCATGAGTGATTGTATAAAGGGGCCAGCAAATTTTGAGGAACTGGACTGAATCACAGTAAAAGTCAATTACTATCTGTTTCTTTAGTGAGAGATAAAATGGCTCAGGCAATAAAAAGTAGTAGTTTAAAGGGAATGGAAACCCGTGTATTTTGGGAGGTTGAAAGAGGAAACGATTCAGTAGACTTTCAGGACTAGAACGTAGCTATTCATGGACACAGTAGGAACCAGAAGCAGAAGCCCATACAAACCAGGACAGCTTTCAGATCTGTCTTAAATTAGCCATTGAAAACCTTGGGCCAGACCTTTCTACTCTGGGTCTCAATTTCTTCATTTGTAAGGTTGTGGATATAGTAAACTACAGAATTTTATGCCTCTCTGCATGCCCCTAGAATTCTAAGCAGGGAACAGCATGAGCAAAGCATCAGAGATGGAAAAGAGTATGTGTATTCTTTGTGACCAGGGTGTGACATGCTAGGAAATGAAGCGGGCGAGGTAGCTGGAGGCCCCGTTTCAGAAGGGCGTTACTGCTCAGATAAGGAGCGTGGGCTCTATCCTGTAGGAATGTCTGTGTGAAGCAGTTTAATTGGGAATGCTCTCTGGGAGCAGGAGTGAGGGACCAGGGAGAGTCATACCAGGAAGCAGGCATTATGGAGTTGGCTATTGCCAGGGGCAACTGATTGCTTGATTCCAGGGGATCGTCTCAGGAGAAGTCTTATGAAATGTATGTCAGCACAACTCACCTGGAGAAGGTGAACGGAGAAGCTTTTATTGATTTCTTGTCTCCCGTTGATTAAAGGCAGCTCCACTTTTTCACTGGCTACCCCTAGCCTGACTGCTAGGTGGGTTCCCCCGGGCACCTCATGAGGCAGTATTGGAGAAGCTTGGGCTGGAGAGGCCCTGTCAGGTTGCACTTAAACGAAGCTGGCCAGATTCTTCATGGGACTGGCTGCCATCACAATGGCAGGAATACGAGGTGAGTTTGAGAGGATTTAAAGCAGAGCATAAAAGGCAGCCGACCTAGGGAGCTATCAAGGGATTTTAAACAAAGGAATCACCTAGTCAGATTTCTGCAGTGGTGTGCTGGTAAATGTTTAACAACCAGCTCTACAGAAAAATAAATGTGCATGTGTGTATACATAAGTATGTATATATGTCTGTTTTAAAATGTCCTCACATAAAGGTTGTGTAGCATACCATTTACAAATAAATAATAAAACATACAATTTTCTTGATCATAAAGTCCGTTTAGCTAATTGAGTCTGACAGGTTTCTGTTGGGTTTATGCTGAACTCTTGTATTTATAGCCAACCTATGATTACAATTGATAAAAGAGGGTAGTTGATTTTTTCCTGTTACAGTATGGAGTAAGATCAAAGTGAAACAATGAAGGCATATCCCAGACCTTCAGTTGTTCATTATGCATCTTTGTGAATTGGATAGTATTAGAAGAATTATTTCCTTAACTTTTCATTTAATTCACAACATAGTTACTACAGGCACCACATATTAACATTTTCTCCATCAGTTTAAAAAAAATTGTTTTTAACACTTATTTATTTTTGAGAGACAGAGCGAGATAGAGCACGAGTAGGGGAGGGGCATAGAGAGGGAGGAACATAGAATCCAAGGCAGGCTCCAGGCTCTGAGCTGTCAGCACAGAGCCCAACGCGGGGCTCGAACTCACGGACTGTGAGCTCATGACCTGAGCCGAAATTGAACGTTTAACCGACTGAGCCACCCGGGTGCCCCACTCCACCAGTTTTTTAAGGCTAGACAATCGACAAAACAAAAATCAGACTATGATTTAGGGTTTGTCAGTGTCCATGTGAAAACCCTCCCATTACAGCCAACTTCAAGTTGCTGTAGCACATTTCATGGTATTTTCACATGTGGGCAACATAGATCTAAATAACCTCAAGGTCATAGATCTTAGTGAAATGAATTAAAGTAGTCAAGAAGTGATGCATTTTAAGTACTTACTATCTTTGGGTTTAATATAATTTATTTCACTGTAAGTTTATATAATTTAGTCTCTCATAAATGTTATATTTAACAACTGATTCATAACATTTTTGAAAATTTACCAATGAGTTCTTAGGAGCCGGGATGAGCCAGCCTAGCACATGACTGGAGTTATAATTTTAGAAGATCACTTTTGTAGCGATCTGTAGAAATACTTTGAAAGGGGGTGTAGGGAAAAAGCATCTGAGTTATAGTAGGTATGAAAAGCAGAACACAGACGGGGAGAATGTCTTCAGACTCTACCGGCATGAGGATTCAAATGAAGTCAGGTTAATAGAGACAATGCAAATTTTACTGGTCTGTGTTCAAATGTGGATATGTAGGACCTTTATTAAGTCTCCTCCAGGTACTCTGGGAATGTTAGAGATATCTTACCTGTGCTTACAGAGCTTGTGTCCTTGGCTGTCTTTGGCTTTGGCTTCTTTGTTGATGACCACGGGCCAAAAGGATTTGAGAGTGAATCCCTACCCCTGCCATAGCTGTGGGTGCCTTCCTGGAGCCTGGGATCCATGCCAAGGAAGCCATGCGCCAGGCCTTATTTTCCTGTTTGCAAATCTGGGGGAGGAGACACTAGAAAGATTTTGGAACCTGGTGTGTGCCTCACATGCCTTGCATAAATTTGTGTCAAGGAGCCTGAAGTTGCTGGGTGTGTTTTTCTGTGACTCACAGAGGCAAGGGGGAAGATAGCCTTCTGCATTTCTTCAAGCAGCTGCTGACTGCAGCCCCTTTTCCCTCTGCTGGTTTGGCCCCCAGCAGTCACAGCGGTCTCCCTGTCCAAAGGCCCCCTTCTCCCCTTGCAGATTGGCTGGTGCAGATGAAGGCCTGAAGGCCAGGAGCCCCCTGATCCATCCACACAGATGGATGGATTTCATTTTTGGGTCATCCAGCCCCCACTACTCTTAGTAGAAAAGTAAGGTAGAGTAGATGCAAGTGTGGAAATGGCCTTTGGGTGCACGGTGGTGCCAGTAACTGAGGTGTGGAATATGGAGGGCGGTGCATGTGTGGCCGGGCTGTGGGAAAGGGAAAGAGGATGCAATTGAGGTGTGAGGCATATTTGAATTGTGCTCAGTTTTGAACTTGATAAACTAGGTGCCTCTGGAACAATAAGTTCAGTGGGTTGTGGACATTTGGGAGAAAGAGAGGAAAGAAATGGCGATATTGAGAGTAGTAAAGCGGGTGAAGCCGTGATGGAGACAAACACCTCTCCTGTGAGAATGGTGAATGGGAGACATTGACAGGTAGACTAGCCAGAGCTCAGAACCCCAAGGAACACCAGTGTTCAGGAATGGTGTCAGGGGTGAGGGGCCCCAGAACCAGACGGGGAGGAATGTCCAGGCAACTCTGAACGGAAGGAAATGGCACAAAGGACCTGAGGCACCACCGCTGTGGCTCATGCTGGGAACAGTTTGGCCCATTGTGTTCACACTTACAGTTTCCCAAGTTTATCTATTCAGACTTATGATTATGTTAACTTAGCTCCTTTCCTCCCTCTGAAAAAAAGGAGTCAGAGACTCTGCAGTATCATAAACGACCCAGGGTCAGGAAGACCTCTGACACTTTTGTACCACGTCAATACTTTGATCCGGCCTTTTATAGTCCATGTGAGGAGCAAACAAACTTACTTTAAGCTAAAGGGAAATGTCAACTTTTTCCTGTTTGATGTTTCTTGCTGTGTTTTCCATATTAATCACTTCATTTCCCCTTTGGTCATGGGCCTGATATATTTTTTTTTTTTCTCTCACATTTGTCATCTGCGTGGTATGTCAGGCAGTTTTTCACCCTGAGAGAGTGACATGGTAGAGCTCAAGCAGGCAAGGCCACCACCAAAAGTGTGTGCGACCCTTGGTGGTTATGTTCATGAACATCCCAAAAGCCCAGGGCTACTGAACGGAATTATAGGCTTTGAAATGACCGTGTGGTTTCCATTCAGCAAAGAATCTACTCCAGGCATGTTCAAGGGTTGTTGGTTTGGGAGACGTTAGATGACTCCAACATGAAAAGGCAAAGCCTATCTAAAGGGATAGTAGAGTGAATTTTCTACATCACCAATCTGTCGAATAAGTGGATTTGGATGTGACCACAGGCTCGCCATATGAAATTCTACTCTATGGGAATGAAAGTTAGTGGCTTCGTGAAGACATTTAGTGCAGACTGTGAAAACGTTCTCGTATTCTTTTGCCAGAGCATAGAAGCACGGAGAAATAAAGATGGACCTGCACTGTAACTGTTTGTCCGCTCTAATCCTCTTAAACACTTATGTGTCTCCATGCACATAGCGGTGGAATTAAATATAGCTATTCCTTCTAATGCACCAGCATGAATGTGTTAGTTTACTGCTCTGGGAAGAGGAAAACTGGAGAAAAAAGTCCTTGGATCAGTTAGGTATTGTGTTTAGCTACAAGTATCAGAGACCCACCCCAGATAGTGACTTTACGTGTCCTGTAAGAGCAGCCTGGAAGCACGCAGTTGTGAGCTGGCCTGACGGTTGTGGGCACCCCCAGCTGGTGGCTCTCTCCAGCTCTCCAGTCTGCTCTCTCCAGGTTATGGCCCTTGTCCAAGATGGCTGCTGGAGCGCCAAACCTCATGTTTACAGAGCAGGCAGAGGGTGAAGAGGGGGAAGATGGGCCTGCTGTCTCATGCCTCAGAGTTCCAGGACTCCTTACTTGTATCTCATTGGCCAGAGCTGAGGCACACTGGCCTAGCTGTGGCATTGTGTTTAATTCACTCCATCTCTAAATTATTATAAAACTCATTTTTTAAAATTAATTCACCTCCAATCTTCTGTTCTCCCATTGCATGAGATTGGGAGAGAGCTTATGGAATAGTCAGATTCTTTAGTGACAGAGCTAGTAGGTTACATGGATTAAGGGATTTATTATAAGGAATTGGCTTACTCAGTTGTGGGGCTTGCTAAAGCATGCTTAAAATCCATAGGTCTTGAAATTCAGGCAGTCAAGAAGAGTATATCATGACCAGGCTGGAACCCCAAGAGCAGGAGCTAATGCTTGGAGTCTCTGAATTCAGGAAGGGTTTAAGTCTTTTTTTTTTTTTTTTTTTTTTTTTAGAGCTTTCAGCTAATTATGTCAGTCCCACTCAGTATTTCTTTTTTTAAATTTTTTTTCAACGTTTTTTATTTATTTTTGGGACAGAGAGAGACAGAGCATGAACGGGGGAGGGTCAGAGAGAGAGGGAGACACAGAATGGGAAACAGGCTCCAGGCTCCAAGCTATCAGCCCAGAGCCTGACGCGGGGCTCGAACTCACGGACCGCGAGATCGTGACCTGGCTGAAGTCGGACGCTTAACCGACTGCGCCACCCAGGCGCCACCCAGGCGCCCCCCCCCTCAGTATTTCCTTTGACTAAATTCAACTGATTACATACATCTGCAAAATCCCTTCACAGCAGCACTAAATTAGTAATTGACTGAATAACTGGGAAAAGGTGTGTGCTTGCTTTAAAAAGGCTGCTGCCTCCCTTCTTTCCTCTAGCACTCGTGAGAGAATATCCGTGGCCACCAACTCATGCTGGAAACATACAAGAAAGGTAATTTTGGGGCATGTATTTAGCCTAGCCAAGTAGACACATCACAAAGTCATCATATGCCACAATTTAATTGTCACCTAGAGCGAGAGAGCTGGGGTGTTTCCTCATTTCTGATATTCTGGAAGAAGGTGGACTGATACCATCATTGGTAGCCAATGAGAGCCTGGTTTTGTGCATTTTAATTATTTTCCCTCTCTGTTTATTATAGATAGTTAAGACTTTATTTTTGATGTTTTCATTAAGCAAGTAAAGGGCTTTGAGGCTCATCAGCCACTGTGAACTCATCAGAGTTAACAGAACTTAAAATTTGCTTTTTAAACTGATGGCAAGATGTCCAATTTTTTTCATAGCACTAATTATTTTTCTCACCTGTACCTTTTTTGTCTTTTTGTAGATAGAGATATGAATGGTGCCTTTCATTCTTTATTCAAGCCAATAATAGCTTTTGTAACTATAGGAAAAATTAGGAGCATTGCAGATTTGTTTTTACTCATTAGATTCAGATGCTCACTAATCTATTATTGGAAGAGTCCTCTACATTGTTTTGTAAAATAATGGTTCTATTGATATATGGTTGACATATGATAAAGTTCACCTTTTTAGAGTGATTTTTAGTATATTCACAAAGTTTTGTATTAATTACCACTAATTCCAGAACTGCCATATTCTTTTGTATTAAATATAGACGTGAGTATCTTTAGACAGTGAAGAATTTGAAAAACTTAGTTCTGTTATCTGATTTAAATTCACTTGAAAAAAGAAATTGGTGACTTTTGGGAAGAGCAGAGTGACAAATGTTTGGGCTTAATTTTGTGGAAAGAATACACATAAAGTCTTCATTATGGGATTTTCTACCAAATTTAAGTATATTATTCCCTCAGATGTAATTCAGAATCGGGCCTTTCGTTCATTTGTTCAGCAAATATTTATTGAACTTTACTCTGTGCCAAGCTAGTGTCCAATGAGACTTTCTCAGAAACCTTGTGGTCAGGTGGGTGGAGGGATTGGTAAAGTCCCTGCGAGCCCAGGAGGCACGAAATTGCCAGAGCTAGTATAACCCATGAGTGGAGATTTCATAACTGTGGATTTTCAGGAGGGAACAGACTACAGGTTTTTTTTTTTTTTTTTTTAATTTTTTTTTTTCAACGTTTTTTATTTATTTTTGGGACAGAGAGAGACAGAGCATGAACGGGGGAGCGGCAGAGAGAGAGGGAGACACAGAATCGGAAACAGGCTCCAGGCTCCGAGCCATCAGCCCAGAGCCTGACGCGGGGCTCGAACTCACGGACCGCGAGATCGTGACCTGGCTGAAGTCGGACGCTTAACCGACTGCGCCATCCAGGCGCCCCAGACTACAGGTTTTGAGAATACATCTGAACATTTCATGAGGAACCTAGATCTTCTTGGGGGCTGGTTTAACAGCAGATGGGAACAAAATTACTAAGGTCATAGACCTTAGTGGACATAGATTCTGAGAAGGGCAGTGAATGTTGCTGCAGTTAATGAGATATGAATTGAAGGGTTCCCACTGCGATGTGGTTTATATCCTTCCTCTCTGCTTAAACATAACCTATCAGAGAGGCTTTCCCTGGCCATCTTTCCAAAGTAGGACCTTGTCCTGCTCCATCACTCGCTCTGCTCTTTCTTCTGAGCTCTATGCTGTATGTTTGCTATTGCAGCCTCCCTCCCCACTGCTGCCAACAAGGACAGCCCCCTTAGAGCAGGTGCTGTGCTTTGTTTGCTGGGCTGTCTCCAATATAACGTCTAGTACCATGTCTGGCACATAGTGCTGATAAAGAATTGTTGCATGCATGAATGACCGATCTAAAAAAAAGTGTGTGACTTAAGAACCTCCCAAAGGTCCCACCTCCTACGTCCATTTATCTTTCGTGGTTATAAGTTCAACATCTGAGTTCAGGGGGGGACACAAACAATCAGACCATAGCAAGACCTTTTTTATAATGTGGCAGTCACGTGGCTTTATACACACATCCTCTCGACTTCGCTGTTTCTCCGCTCTGTGCCAAGATTCTCAGGGCCAGACCATGCCATGTGCTCTCTAGCCTTAGGGCTCTTTGAATAAGATGCCCTTCCTCCCTTGTCTACTTACAGATAAAAATATCCCATGCTTTCCTGGAGTCTTCCCTGACCACCCATTTTTCCTGCGTGCTGGATCACTTCTGCCCCCCTCTGTTGTTCACACAGCCCTTTCATGCACAGCTTTGTGGGTGCACAGCATACTTTTGTTGTTGGGCCACATAGGCAGCCTCCTCCATGAGTTTGCCAGCTTTTTGAGGACAGTGTCTGTCTTACTCATTTTGAATCCCCAGTGCCTAGCAGAGTGCATAACAGAGAGCAGGTATTCAGTAGATACCGGATGGGAGAAATAAAATTCAAATAAGCAGTCTTACTAATGGATGCAAACCAACCTCTATAAATGGCCACAGAGAATTTAAGTGCAGACAGAACCTTGGACTTGGCAGTAGAAGTATATAAATAGAACTCTAGGAAGTGGGAGCATCCTCGGAGGTGATGTGTTTTTGTGTATGTGGAGAACCACAGATCAGCAAATGTGTCAAAGCTATTTTTGTCTAGGACTGAACTGAGTTTCATCCTCATTTTGATGGTACTTTCCCGGGTCAGTGTTCAGGAGACATGAAAAGTTTTTTTAGAACCATTCAAAGAATGTGTAATCAAAGTTTGTTGTTTTGTTCTGTTTGTTGCTATGTTGTTTGTGTCTGCCGGGTTTTGTTCTTATTTGGGAAGTTAGAAAAGCAGAGGCAAGCTGTTTGGTTTCTTGACTGAATGGATTCAGCTGTATGAGTGATCAGAGCCTCCTGTGCATTAAAGGAAAGTTCATCCGTGCCGCCTCCCTGGTGTTGTCAGCCTGTGGGCCTGGCCTGGTTTCTCAGCAGTTGGTAAACTGATAATCCTGTTTATGTCTATCACCCATCGGCATCCTTCTTTTAGTCCTCACACAGAGAAAACGCAGGCGCACTCACAAACACAAAGGTTCCCTTTGTTCTTCAGGCTGGCAGTGATAATAATTAAAAAAATTGTTTTCTCTTTTTTTAGTCCCAATTTGTTCTTGTATTATCTGAATTTCATTCGATAATGAAAGAAAAGGTATTCCCTTTTCCGAAATGAAAATTCAGGCCCAATGAATTTGCTGCCTCATAGGAAGAGTCTGCCCTCACCCTGTATCAGCCTGTGCGGTTTATACTGGAAACACCACTGCCCCCTCCCTGAAATACACACCGTACCATGAACGTCAACCACCACATCCATGAAGACCGTACCATGAACATTAAAAAGGGAAAAATATCCTTAATTTTTTTGGGGGGGCATGTTGACATCAGATACATTATAGTATGCAAATAGACTTTAGGTTCCTTTCCTGGTGCTTATTAAATTCATCCTTTTCTCACTTAGGTTAATATTATGGTTGTGAGGTTTTTCTTGGTTGCTGCATTTTGTCCTCAGTTCTTACAGTGTGAGAGAAGCATCAGCCACTTGGGGGCACCCAGGTATTTATTTAATGGAAAAAAAAAAACCCAGCAGGAATTGCCAACAGAAAGTCATTTGATCTTAAGAAAAAAGGGTAAAAATACTCAATGCAGATAGGCCGTTTCAACATATCTAATTTGGAAAGTCAGTCTGTGTTGAACACAGATGACCATATTCTAAGGAAGGAAATTCACCAGACAGCCTAGTTTACTGTATACAGAGTCCGTAAAACCCTAGCCAGGTTCCTGTTAGTAGGTACTTCTGCACAGACCTGCAGCCTTGGGCATCTCAGAGAGAGACTAGCAGTGGAAAAGCAGAATGAGCTGTGAGAATTCAACTGTGAGCTTCCCCGGGGCCAAGACCACATTTTCTTACTCTCTGTGGTGTACTGGGGATGTGCATTCCATGACTGTTCAGTGAAGGGCTAGATGGATGCCTTGGGTGAATGTATAAGGAACAAAGAATGGATGGACAGAGAATGGAAGATTAAAGGCAATGATGACTTATTAATAAAGGGTTTAATTAACAGGAGACATAACCACAAGGCAATGCATGTATTGTAAGATATATTTGCCTGGCTAGAATATTTGCATGGGAGACCAGAATTGGTAGAGAAATTCCCATGTTACCTATTCCAGTTGAAATATTGTCAGGTTGAGCTTTGTATTATATATGTGATATACATATAGATATATATACCTATATCATATATATGTGATATCTGATATATATATATATATAATATATGCATTTGAGTGTGTAATCAAAATCACAGAAGCTCAAACAACACGAATGTTTAAATTATAATTTTTATGGTACCATCCAACATAAATTTACGATTATAATGTTGCTTTGAGGCATAAGAGATTCTGAAATGCCTTTTGAATTCTTAAATAATAATTAATTATGTTAAGCATTTTTAGCGTTCTTACTTCTTTGCTCTATTCTAATTCCTTGAGAATTCAAGGCCCAAGTAACGGCTTCTGTGGCTCAGTTGCTTTATAAATCCCCGACCCAGTAATGGAGGGTCGGTCTGACCACCCGTTTGAGATTGGCTCCAGCCTGGTTCTCGCTTCCTGAATCTTTTCTTTAGCTCTGCAGCTTCCAAAATGCACTATTATTAATTCAGCCAGGGGTGAATGAACCCTGCATATCTGCTGGAAATCAAACTCACTGGGACTGATGAAGACCAGGATACTATTTTATTTATTTAAGAAATTATTATTTCTGTGTAGTTGGGATCGTTTATTGGTAGCTAGAATATTCTTATATTAGGAACACATGCCCTGAAGCCACATTAAGGTCACAAGGGTCCTTGGAGAGGGCAGAGCAAAGAGAGCTTGATGGCCTTAATCCTGAAGCACCATTTCCACGTTGGAAGTTCAATCCCAGAAGCATTTGAGTGTCTGTTGCATGTAAAGGAAAGGGAGCCGCTGTTGAACCCTTTCTATGCAGCAAGCATTGTGCTTGGTGCTTTTCCACATTTGATTTTAGCATGCTTGTGGCACTTAAATCACTGTGGAATGTGTAGGGCTGAAGGAAGCAGCCTCTGTCCTCAAGGACATTCTAGACCTATGTTGTCTAGTTTGATAAGGATATGTGTGGCTATCAAGCACTGGAAATGTGGCCAATCCAAGCTGAGGTGTGTTTTAAGTGTAAAATGTACACTGGGTTTCTAAGATTGAGCACAAAAGAAATGTAAAATATGTCCTTAATAATTTTTGTATGGATCATATGTTGAAATTACATAGTATATTGGATATAAATTAGGTTAATAAAATGTCATGAAATTATTTTCACTTGTTTACTTTTACTTTTTAAAAACTGTTTATTTCTTTTGAGAGAGAGAGAGAGAGAGAGAGCGAGCGAGCATGAGTGCAAGAGCGGGCAGAGAGAGGGAGAGACAGAATCCCAAGCAGGCACCATGCTGTCAGCACGGAGCCCAATGCAGGGCTTAATCTCACCGAGCCACCCAGGTTCACATCTATGACCCACACTGTATATCTGATGGACAGTGCTGTTGTATAGGTAAGGCACGTATATAAATTGTTGGAACCTCATCATGGGCATTTCAGTTGGGGTAAACTTTTTGAAGGATAATTTGGCAGTAGCCCACGATTAAAAAATCTGGATCTCTAAGTGTATTAACTTACTACTGGACACAGAATGCTGAGCTTAAAAATAGGCACACCCACCATTGTATTGAACTTTCCCTTATTAGTCCCTCTGAAATGTATACTTGTATTGTCAACAGATGTTTATTGATTAGGTATTATGCCAGGCACTGTGGGAAGCATTCGGAGTCCAATACAAAGATAAATCGTGAAGAGTTCCAGATTGAAATATTAGATGATTCTGTGTCAGAAGGGAGATTCTATGGGTACCCAACAGCTATAGCAGCTACAACTGGATAGCCATCTTAAGAGGTGCAGATGCAGAGTTTTGGCAGTTCCAGAGGACTGTGGTCACTGTTTGGCTTGGAGTCTGTTTGAGATGGAACCTGATGGATGGATAAGAGGATGTGCATAGGCAGAGACTGGGAAAGTGGAAGGGATGGCGCAGGTGGAGGGAATGGCAAGAGCAGAAGATCAGAAGTGAGGCAGGAGGGGTCTTGTAGGAGGAAGGGGGCAGTCACATGCCTGGAACATGATGTTTGTGCAGGGGGTGGTAAAGGCCTGGACTTGAATAGTAGAAGGCCGGGCTGGGGAATCTGGGGAATCTGGACTTTTTCTTGTAGAGCTTAAATGCCAGTGAGTGTGTGGTGTCTTAAAACAGTTTCTAAAATACCCAATTAGTAGTCCATCCAAAATTCTGAATGCCTGGGGGTGCCTGGGTGGCTCAGTTGGTTAAGCATTCTACTTAAGCTCTGGTCATGATCTTGTGATTTGTGAGGTGGAATCCTACATTGGGCTCCGCTCTTAGCACAGAGCCTGCTTCAGATCCTCTGTCTCCCTTTCTCTCTGCCCCTACCCGGCTCATGTTCTATCTCTCTCTCTCTCTCTCAAAAATAAATAAACATTAAAAAATCATTAAAATTCTGAATGCCTGAAACAGTGACAGCATTTTTTTTTTCCTTGAGAGTGAGGTGACTTAATGCTTAAATGTTTTTTCAAAAAATTCTTTTGAAGGAATGACTTCAAGTTTAGGTTCTTCAGATCCTTCTAATGTGGTATTTAAGTAGTAAGTCATTCTCTTTAGGATTGGGAAATATAAGACCAGAAGGGATGTGTTAAGACATAGGAGAATAGATTTTTCTCTCATAGCCAGTTTGTTGAGATGAAAAATCATACCAAATCTTTTTAAATTTTTTTTGTTTATTTATTTTTGAGAGAGAAAGAGAAAGACAGAGTGTGATTGAGGGAGAGGCAGAGAGAGAGGGAGACACAGAATCTGAAGCAGGCTCCAGGCTCTGAGCTGTCAGCGCAGAGCCTGACATGGAGCTTGAACCCATGGACCATGAGATGATGACCTGAGCTGAAATCAGATGCTCAACTGACTGAGCCACCCAGGCGCCCCTGTTTCTCATTATCTTATTGATGGACATCTGAGCTGTTTCCTGTTCAGGTTATTATGAATAAACTTGCCATGAACAAACACAAAAGTCCTTTGTGGGTATGTGTTTTCTTTTCTCTTGACTAAACACTTAGGCATGAAATTATTGAGTTATCGGTGTGTGTGTGTGTGTGTGTATATATATATATATATATATATATGTATGTTTAGTTCTATAAGAAACTGCCAGAACTTTTTCTAAAATGGTTGTATTGTTTTACACTCAGATAAACAGTATATGAGAATTCTGATTGTTCTACATTCTTGCCAGCATTTGATTTTGTCCATTCTGGGGCATGTATATATATATATATATATACGTATATATACATATACGTATATATATATATATAAAATGTAGTGATATTTCATTGTACTTTTTATTTAAATTTCTTTGATGAATATTAACATTAAACACTCTTTCATGTGCTTACTAATCATTAGTTTATCTTCCTCTGTGAAATGTCCCATCAAATATTTAGCTCTCTTTTTATTGAATTGTAGTCCTTTTTCAGATATATGATTTGCATATATTTTCTTCCAGCCTGTGATTTACCTATTCATTTTCTTACTGGTGTCTTTTTGATGAATAGGAATTTTTAACTTTGATGAAGTCTAATTTTTTTTCCTTTTGTGTTTATTGCTTTCTGTGTCATATCTAAAAGCTTTATAGTTTTAGCTTTAACATTTAGGGCAGTAATCCATCTGAAATTAATTTTTTGTGTGTGGTGTGAGGTTGGAGCTGAGATTTATCTATTTTTGTCATGCAGGTATTTAGTTGTTTTAGCATCATTTGTTATAAATTCTTTCTTTTTCTATTGGATTTCTCTGTTGATTGGTGAAAGTTCAAATGCCCTTGTAAGTGTGGGTCTGTTACTAAGCTCTCTGTTTTGTCTCATCGGTCTATTTGCTAATCCCATGTGAGTATCACACGGTCTTGATTATTGTAGACTCACTTGTCAAAGTCTTAAAGTCAGGTAATTTAGGCCCTCCAATTTTGGTCTTATTTTTTATGATTGCTTTGCCTAGTCTAGGTCATTTGCTTTTCTATACATATTTTAGAATTCGCTTGTCAATTTCTACAGAAAAGTCCAGTGAGATGTTTGTGATTGGGATTGTTGAATCTATTAGATAAGTTTGTGAAGAACTGACAATAATATTTAATTTTAAAATCCATGAACATGGTATATCCACTTATTTAGATCTTTAATTCCTCTCAGCAAGGTCTTGTAGCCACATTCTCATTTGAACTCACTCCATTTGGGTTTTGGGGCCCCGTTCCCCTGAAACCACTCTTGTCTAGTCACCAGTGACCTCCATGCTGCTGTATCCAATGGCAAGTTTAGGCATCCTCTTTCTTCATTTCTCAGCTGCCTTTGACATAATTGATCATCCTATCCTTGAAGCATTTTGTTCACCTGGCTTCTATTCCTCAAGCTTTCCTGGTTTTCTTCCCATCTAACTATCTGCCCCTTTTTGGCCTCCTTTGCTGTATCCTTCTCTTCTTCCAAACATTTAGATGTTAAAGGGCCTGAGCCTCAGTCCTTAGACTTCTGTGCTTTATCCGTTCTCAGTTAAATGGTATAAATATGTTATTTAAAGCCAACTGACTCCCAATTTTATATCTCAGTTCAGAATCGCAGACTTATAGATGCAAACCCCAGAGTCACATATACAGTTTCTTATCCTCATTTGGGCATCTAAAAGGTATATCAAACAAACTTAATCTATGCAACATGGAGCTCTTAATTTGCCTCTGAAATGTATTGTTCCTCCTTACTCTCTATTACCCACTGTGCTGCCAGCTCAATAAATGGGCTTTTCTCCCTGTTGCTCAGATGCCAATCTTATAGAAGCCAGTATGGCTTCTTTTAGCATGGATTGTTGCCTGCATTTGTAAAAGAAGGAAACCCTCAATTTCAGTTGGAGGTTCGTAAAAATTAAAATGAAAATTTTCTCCCACTCACATTTTGAATTCTGTTCGAGATCCTCCGAAACACCTTGCCTTAGACTTTACCCTTGGGGCGCCTGGGTGCCTCAGTTGGTTAAGTGTCCGACTTCGGCTCAGGTCATGATCTCGTGGTTCCTGAGTTCAAGCCCCACATTGGACTTTTTGCTGTCAGCATAGAGCCTGCTTCAGATCCTCTGTCCCCCTCTCTCTTCCCTCCTCGCCACTGCCTCTCAAAAATAAACATTAAAAAAATGTCAGCTGTGCTGACAGCTCAGAGCCTGGAGCCTGTTTCAGATTCTGTGTCTCCCTCTCTCTGACCCTCCCCCATTCATCCTCTCTCTCTCTCTGTCTCAAAAATAAATAAAACATTAAAAAAAATCTTAAAATGTCACAGCATTTCATTCCCCTGATGGCTTCAGTCCCCTGAACATTTCAGGGCTTCCCATTGTATTTAGGGGGAAAAATTGTGCAATGGTTTACAGAGACTTATGTGATCAGACCTCCCTGTTTGCTCTCTGACTTCATTCTCTTCTGTTGCTCTTTCTTTCACAGCACTCTGACTACACTGGCCTTTCTGTTGTTCTTGAACACTCCAAGCTTATTTTGTTCAGGGCCTCTGCTGTTTCTGTTTCTTCTGCCTGGAATCTTTCCCCCAGATAATTACGAGGCTTACTACCTTACTCCATTCAGATCTCTGCTTAAGTATCATTTCACCAGAGAGGTTTTTTCTGACTACCCTACCTAAGGGCGTTATCTGGTTTGATATTTAATTGTTGATAGTCTTTCTCTCCTAGTAGAATACAAGCTCCCTGAGGATAAGGAATTTCTGCTTGGAATTGTTAATGCTCTTAGCCATGCCTGTCATATAATAGGTGCTCCATAAATATTTGTTAGATGGATGATTGTGGGCAAGTTAACCTTGCTGGTCCCGTTCTCTTCTGAGAAATGGGAAAGTAATGGTACCTACCTCATAGGGCAGATGTGAATGTCAAATAAAATATTGGGTGTAGTAAGATAGTGTTGGCTGTTATTATAATTACTATTTAATAATATGAATGATTTAAGTCTCATAAAACAACACAGAAATATGAATGCCATATAAGGTAGTATTAATTTCCCTGGCATATGCTTTTTACAATGGTTGATTTTAGAGGTATAACCTATGATCCAGTTATTGATCACTTAGTTGGAGGAAATAGATATAACTGCATGAAACGCTAAACGCCATAGGATATTTAAATAACCAAACCAGACAATAATAGAAAAGTCATCAGGTATGACTAGTTTCCTAATGCATTTGCTGCTGATTGTTCTAGGTGTAGTAAATAAAAATGTTTTTTTCCTAAGCCAGGAGGATCTGAGAAGGCTTTGGGGAGGATGTGGGTTTGGGCTGCCCCAGGAAAAGCTGGGGAGGATTTTAATCTTTTACTGGTCGTCAAGGGAAGGGCATTACAGGTGGGGGCAATGGCACAAACCCAAAGGGGAGGAAGAACTTAGGGGGTTGGAAAAATTGAATAAGCCATTGGGACTGGTGGAAGATGTCTAATGAAGAAGCTGTTTGAGAGCAATACGAAGAAAATAGGGTAGGAACAAAAGTAAGTGGCTTGAGGCTACAGGAAGTGCCACCACACAGGAATCCTTCTGTAGATTGGGCAAGCTAGGCAGGAAGTGCTTCTGGGTGGTTAGGAAAGAAGGTAACCTATCAGGGGCTTGTTGCTGCCAGATTCAGTCCTTCCTTCCCCTGCAGGGGAGGTGGCCAGGGAGTTACCCTCCAGGGCACTCACAGTGGATGGCTGTGTTGACTCCATGTGCCATGGACAGGCAGCAGCAGCAGGAGGGCTCCATTCTTCCTTTCCAGGGTCTGGAAACCAATTTTGAACTTTCTTTTTTACTCACAAGAATTCCCATTCTAGTTCTTAGGTGATGGGAGTAGAAGGCAAGTGATCATTTTTACTATGGCTCCTTATTGAAGAAAGAAAGAATAGGGAACTTAGAAATTAAATGCCCATTAATAAACATAATAATTTATGTTTTTTTAATGTTATTTATTTTTGAGAGAGAGAGAGAGAGTGCAAGCAGGAGAGGGGCAAAGAGAAGAGACACAGAACCCGAAGGAGGCTCCAGGCTCTGAGCTGTCAGCACAGAACCCGACACGGGGCTCGAACTCCCGGACCGCGAGATCATGACCTGAGCTGAAGTCAGACACTTAACTGACTGAGCCACCCAGGCTCCCCATAATAATTTTTTTTTAACATGCATGTTAAGAAATAACTTGTTTTTCAGAAGACCATACTATATTGGTCATATAAAGCCATATTCTAAAAAAAATTTTTTTTAACATTTATTCATTTTTTGATAGAGACAGAGCGTGAGTGGGGGAGGGGCAGAGAGAGAGGGAGACACAGAATCCGAAGCAGGCTCCAGGCTCTGAACTGACAGCACAGAGCCTGACGCAGGGCCTCGAACTCACAGACTGTGAGATCATGACCTGAGCCACAGTCGGACGCCCAACCAACTGAGCCATCCAGGTGCCCCAAAGCCACGTTCTAAAAAGGAAATGCATGCATTGTATGAGAAGGGGCCAAGTATTCTGTGAATTGATCAGGTTATTAAAAAATAAAGATAGATTATTTAGTCAACCATGAGATTAAATATATCATAAAATATTAATGATACAATTTTGTGTAAATTGCAGTAACGTAAAAGGGTGTTTGTACCTACACCTTAAGTTTCTTCTTATTACCAAGTTACAAAATGTTGGTACCTTTTGGGGGGTTAGAATATATTATAAAGCAATTTGTGGCTGTTAAGAAAATGACCCTATAAAAGTAAAAGAAGGAAAATAAATAAAATATAGACATGAGCCACGACAGATGTTGCAGAGTAGGGAGTGGATGTGAAGACAAAAAGCGATGTTGTTGTTAATGCAGCCCTGGCAACACGCGTCACAGATTAAATAATGAACGCCAGTTAGTGGGCACAGCGAGGAGGGAACAGAGAGGGTATTGTTTCGGCTTGTCTATCTAATTTCAGACTAATTGCTTAAGTACAGGCTTCTGTTCTGGTTATAGCCAAAGGAAAATTGAACAGTTGAAATACTGTAAATTTTGTAACTCACCCTGGATCACCAATCAGAACTAAACGAAAGAGCTTTGAGCAAAGAATGGAAATCAGTTGTTACCCTTGCCTGCAGATGGAAGCCTGGAGAGCAGCAGGATGCACTCAGTAAGCTCTGTACTCGCTATTCCTTCTTCTCTGGATCGGGCTCTAGCTGATTTGATACAAGGGATGGACTCTCATGTACTCTTCTGTGCTCAGGGCTGCAGCCCCATAGAGCAGGTGGCGGATGCCAAGTCCTCCCCACACCCCCACGCCCACCCTGCCCGGGAGTGGTGTCTTCCTGGGCTGCGGCCTCTCTGAAGTTTCAGGCAGTTGGGGTAGACTTTTCCTACTCTGGGTCTTTGTGACGAGCTACTGAGCCGATAAATGTGAAAGCACTTTGCTGACATAAATGAAGGGATGACTATTTTTAGGGTGTGCAGTTGGTGGAGGAAAGAACACAAGTCAGAGGTCCTGGGTTGAATCCTGGGTCCTCTCATACCATGTCCCCCCTTTTCTGAATTCCTTTTTGAAATATCTTCCTGTGGTTTTTTTCTTTTCCTCCTTAAATCGGATAGAGGTTCTTTACTTCTGTGTGTGTGTGTGTGTGTGTGTGCGCGCGCGCGCGCGCGCCCCACGGGACACCTTTGGCATTCTAGTGAAGTTAATGTATCCCTTTTCAGAATAATGTTTAATGCGTAACTCAAACGTCTAAACTTAAATGCTTAAAATTCAAATGCACGGGATTACAAAGGAAGCCAATGATAGGATATACAGTTATCTGTAGAGCAAAAGATATGTGGTATTGTTACATACATCCTTTATTAATGCATTCCACACCAAGAACTAGTGGCAGGTCTGGGAACTACTGTCATTTGGAAGTAGAGATGGGTGGAAATGTTACTTTGAGGTACTTGTAATAACTGTAATGTGATATGTAGATATCTTTTGATTTCTACTTGTGATAAGTTACCAGTATGGCTTCTTTTAGCATGGATTGTTGCCTGCATTTGTAAAAGAAGGAAACCCTCAATTTCAGTTGGAGGTTCGTAAAAATTAAAATGAAAATTTTCTCCCACTCGCATTTTGAATTCTGTTCGAGATCCTCCGAAACACCTTGCCTTAGACTTTACCCTTGGGGCGCCTGGGTGCCTCAGTTGGTTAAGTGTCCGACTTCGGCTCAGGTCATGATCTCGTGGTTCCTGAGTTCAAGCCCCACATTGGACTTTTTGCTGTCAGCATAGAGCCTGCTTCAGATCCTCTGTCCCCCTCTCTCTTCCCTCCTCGCCACTGCCTCTCAAAAATAAACATTAAAAAAAAACCCTTGGGGTGCCTGGGTGGCTCAGTCGGTTGAGCGGCCAACTTCGGCTCAGGTCATGATCTCGCGGTCCGTGAGTTCGAGCCCTGCGTCGGGCTCTGTGCTGACAGCTCAGAGCCTGGAGCCTGTTTTGGATTCTGTGTCTCCCTCTCTCTGACCCTCCCCTGTTCATGCTCTGTCTCTCCCTGTCTCAAAAATAAATAAAAACGTTAAAAAAAATAAAAAAAAAACCCCAAATCCTTTCCCCTTTACTCTTGTGGCTGGTACTCTTGGGGGCAGACCCCCTGTTGCTGCCCTCCAGCTGCAGCCATCCTTTCTCTGCAGTGCCTACTAGATGTGCACCTCTATCCAGGCAGGGGACTGGAGCTCCAGACCTGTATCTCCTGCACATCCACCCTGGATGGCCCGAGGGACCTCCCACTCGGCCTCCAGAGTCCCAACTCCTGGGCCCTTCCGTGCCCCTCTGCTCCTCCTCCCGTGTTCCCAGCTCTGCAGATGGCCTCAACAACCTGCACCTGGCTCAGGCCCCAAACCCAGCTTGAGCAAGGGAACTAGCAAGCGCCACTGCTGCCTGTGTTACTGCCCCAGCGTCCTTGGGGAAGCTTGGGAAAGTGTAAACTTTTACATTTGAAAGCACTGGTCTGCCCTTCCTTCTACTTGGAATGTCTTAATTTCTACCCCACCCACCCACTCCAAAAGGCCTCGATCCTTACTTTATTTTTCCAGTGCACACATCTGGTCATTTTACCATTGAAACTCTCTCTCTTTCTCTCTCTTTTTTTCCTAAGAATTTTTTTTAATGTTTATATATTTGTTTATTTTGAGAGAGAGAGTGCACGTCCAAACACATGGGTCCAGAGGAGGGGCAGAGAGAGGGAGACAGAGGTTCCAAGGTGGGCTCCACACTGACAGCAGAGAGCCCAACATGGGGCAGCAGAGAGCCTGTTGTAGGGCTTGAACTCAAGACCAGCGAGATCATTACCTGAGATGAAGTCAAAGCTTAATGGACTGAACCACCCAGGCGCCCTCTGGTTTAAACTCTCTTGATGTCTCTTAGCCTCTGTGACATGACATCAGAGGGCTCGGGCTTCCCTTGCAGCATTTTCTTCTGCTCCCTGTGGTCCCTTCAATGGCCTGTTCACCATTTCCCCCTTTTCTTTGGAAGGCTGAATGGGTGCTCTCTGCCTCGGGATCCCTTACCTGCCATGTGGCCTTCTGTTTTCAGCTCTGTGGCTGCTTCCCTGCAAAGCCTTGCCCGGTCTACACCATCATGAGGACTGTCTACAGAGCATTTCTCCTCTCCCAACTCCCCCTCCCTTGTGTCTGACCAGAGTCTGGCAGGGTTTCCCAAGTGGTATGCACCTAGAAGGACAGAATGATTAAAGTACGTGGTTAGGAACATTTACTTCAGAGCCAGACTGCTTGGATTCTAATCCCAGCTCCACCAAGGGCAAGGTACTTACCCTTTAGGTGCCTTGGTTTTCTCATCTGTAAGGCTGGTATTATAAGATAGTGGTGGGGGGAAAAAAAAACAGTGGTGAGATTTAAATGAGTTAATACTTGTAGAGCAGTTTAGAACCATGCCTACCTTATAGCAAGAACTTAAATATTAGCTATTAGCTTTAGTTTCAGTGATGTGGCTTGGGCTTATTAAGAAGTCACATCCTGCTTGGGGTGCCTGGGTGGCTCAGTTGGTTGAGTGTCCTACCCTTGATTTTGGCTCAGGTCATGATCCCAGGGGTCGTGGCATCGAGGTTCTCTCTCTTCCTCTTCTTCTCCTCCTCTCCCTTGCTCATGCACTTTCTCTCTCTCTAAAATAAAATAAAAAATTAAAAAAAGTCACATCCTACTATACTGTTTTTTCTGGGTTTTTACTCTAGTGCAATTTGAAACCAAGTATTTATTCTTCATCTCCATTGAGGTTGATATTGTACATGGATTTTTGGCAGAAATAATTTGTGTGAGACAAAAGGAAATACTTTTGACAGGAAAAATCTTAGGGATACAGCCTTTTAATACAGTGATGGACACTGTCCCACCAGTACTTAGCTGGTTAAGTTGGGGGTTTATCCATATTTATTCCATTTCAGAGATTATGTTGACTGGCATTTTACTTGTAGATTTTTGGGTAAAGGAGGGATCAGCATTATTTATCAGAGGATTTTCTGGGAATGTAAATCATTGTATATATTTGCAAACCAGAACTACCGAAGAGATGGTTTTGAGTGTAATCACTTTTTTTCTTTTTTGCATGAGTATTTTCATATCTTCAAGAAATATTCTGCTCTTGTAGGGGGGACAAACTTTCCTTGAACCTCACCACACACTTATATTGTATGTGACATTAATGCACCCTTATAACAGATCGTCTTCTGCTTTTATTGTGTTTTCTTCCAGCATCAAACTTGTATTTCCCCTGAAACTTAATTGTTCCAGCCTTTTCTTGGTTTTGCCACCAGGTGGGGTTCTGGCTCCTTCTTAAGGCAAGGGCCGCATATCTAGAGGCCAGTTTTCTCATGGAGGTGATTGTCTTGATCCCCTCATTCTAAAGTGACCCCAGGAGAAACCATTGAGCTCACCTGGGAGTGGGTGGGGGAAGCAGGTGGGGCACGTGTGAGGTCTCTGGGGGTCTCCAGGTTTTTCATGCCTGATCTTGTGCTTATGTGCTAACGTCTTCTGTTGCACCGGTTTTGAGAAACTTGATTTTACCAGCAATACCTATATAAATCTGTTTGGCAGGAAATGAATCCAGTGTTCCTTGGAATATTTGGTCCGATGTTATGTCTTAGAAGAAACAATAGAATTAGAGAATCTTGACCGTGAAATAGATCTTTTTTTTTTTTTTTAAATCAAGGTGAAGATGTGAAGTAAGCCATTACAACTGACACTGTTCTTGGAGTTGAAAACTAGGGGTAAACTATGTATACGGTACTGTGAACACGTCGTGTTAAAAAGCAGAGGGTGGATTTTCATTATTTCTTCAGCAATATACTGGAACTTTATGGACTGTTTGGAGATAGAAATGCCTTTAGGAAATTATCAATTGTACTTTTCTAGAATGAGAAATGAGTTCACATTTCTTCATTTGAAACCATAGCGAGTCCTATTCAGTTCCATTTTAAACTGTAAAGAACTATAATACGACCAAAAAATCTTTTATCTTGTAAACATAACCTAAATATAGATGGTAAAACTGAATTATGAGTGATTTTCAGATTTACAGACACCAAGAGGGAGTCATAAGTTAGAATGATCCTCAGAGGGTAGCTACATTTGAGGCGAGCGTAGCATAATATACAGAAATACTGAATCACTCACTGTGCTGGTCACCTCAAACTCATGTGACATTGTATGTTAACTATACTAAAAAATTAGAAGGTTTTTTTTAACACATACTCCTCTCGAACATAAGTTGATTTTTAGACTTTAGTGATTAATGAGATATTAGGCTTATTTAACGCTACCCCTCAAAATTTGAGAACGGTATGTAACTTTGATGCTCAGCAATGGTCCCTTCATGTGTCCCTCTTATGCAAAGTGAAATTGCAGTGCTGTATGTTACACTGTCACCACCATTGAACTTCATCTCATGACCCTAATGGGGAGCGGATCGCATTCCTCCTGTTTAAAATGAATGAGTCACTTTACTACAGCGTCTGAGAGAGAAGGGAGTAAGGGTTCTCTTTAAGTTTGTGTGTTATGGTTTTCTTAGGCAGCAAGTTCAAAATTGAAGCCTGAAGTCTTTGCTCATGGTGTACGTGGTTTTTATTTCTCACAGCTGCCCAGTGTCTATTTAACATATGGGGAGTGGTTTCAAGTTCATTACTAAAGCTTATAGGCTAAAGTGCTTTGTGGGCTTGGCTATGACTTAAGTTGCCAAGTTCCGAACAAACTGCTTTCCTTGTGTTTGTGGATTCCCTGGGTAGTCCGAGTCCTCCCCTCCGGGTTGGATCAGCTGCTTTGGAGATTAGTTTCATAGTAAAGATTCTTTCTTTAAAGCAGTATGGAGGGACTGCTTTCACAGGGGCACCAGGTTAGTAAATAACATTTTGAACTTTTCTGCTGCATGTGTCAGACTTTCTCTCTGCTGACTGCGGGCGATGACATGACAGCATAGCATTTGTGCCATCGCTGTGTTCTTGTAGAAAATGATGTGAGTTCGTGGAGGTTTGGAGGTTATGATTCTCCTTATCACATATGCGTTGTTTGGCAATATTACATACACATGGGAGCTAGAATGAAATGGCATTTATGTGGTGGATTTGTAGTCCGGAGATTTGGACTTGTTTGTAAGCATTTTTAGTTCCTTTTTCCGAATTCCTTTCTTTCTGCCCTCCTGTTAAGTCTTCTAGGCATAAGTGTGATTTTTATACATGGCTGATTGTACTGTTTTTGAACATGAGGTGGCCTTGTGCTACCCTCCAGCTAGCGATGTCGTGCCTCACACCGTTGTGCAAAATTGCCTGGTGCCCAGTTTTCCCTTGGGCCTACTTAGAGTTACAATGAACCAGAATGCCGTTTTCATTTTCTCTTTGAAGAGTCTGATATTTTTCTAGAATGCCTCCTAAAATACCCACATAACTATTGATGTGGGAACCGTGTACAGGTGCATAGTTGTCACTGTTTTCATTCTCGAGCAATTCCTCACAGTCCGAGACTCCTTCTGGAGTAAATCTGATGGCAAAAATGGAGCGTGCCTTGTATTGCTAATAGTAATAACACGAAATTCAGTACGTAAGTACCAAGAGAGTATCTTCTTTAATTTCATTAACTTAAAGACCTAGAGAGCAGTTTTACCTTAATTAATTTGTCACCAAAACAATCCAGCAAGAAATTGTTCTGCACGAGTAAATTGGATGATGTTTTACAGTTTGTAACACTCTATAAAATATTCTTGTGTTTATGTTACTTTAAGTGTGCTTTGGTTGGAAGTAATGTGTGAGTGTTTTAAGATAATGCTAATATGCCTCTGTTATTGCCCTTTTCTTCTGCTCTTCCCCCCCGCCGCTGGGAAATACAGTGTATTGGGAGGGATCTGTTCTTCCCTGTTCTCCTCTGTTCAAAAAAATAAAATTGAGGGAGAAGAGAGACAGAAAAAAGAACTTTGAAAAAATCTTTGCGGTGACATGCTAAATTTTAAGGACGCTACTTCCTTGAGGATCACAGTTTCCATATCTGCTGAGGCTGAAGTTATAAAGTTATGACTGCATGCCATTTCAGGATCACAAATTTGATTGTACTTTATACCTCCAAGATACAATTGTACAGCTAATGATTGCCCCTGCCTCTGCAGGTCTTTTCTTAACAGCAAATCCACTGGGTCATTTTAGCTTTCAAAACAAAACAAGACAAAAAGGCAAAGATTGCTGTAACTTGCTTAATATACACTCTTACTGCATATACGTACTCTTTATTATACTGTTATTAATAATTAAATGCTCTTAATTTAAAATTTAAAGAAGGACTTTTGTCAGCATGATTATTGCTGCCCAGTGATTTTTCAAGAACAATGTTAAGAACATTTTGCTCACTGATTACTTACTTGTGTTTAGTCGGCATAGATAAAAGTCTTCAAAAGCTCACAGGAAACTCATTTGTGTCTGGTCGATCTCAATTTCTGTGTTCCCAAGTGCTTCACAGTCTTTCCTCTAGAGAAGATACCCAAACAAAATACCACTGAGTAGAAACACAAATAAACAAATGTAGCAAAGTATAGGAGAAACTCCCTGAAGGCCAGATTTTAGGGTTTTCCCAAAGAATATTCATTACGTTTCCTTCAAACAAGGGGAGAAAAAAAAGACCGTACATACAGTAGGGTGTTCGAAATCTGTAATTTGAGGATAAAGTAAGCAAATCTTATTCCTGATTCTAGGTTTGAAACTTGCATTGTAATTCTTGTTCTCATCTTGCTGGACTAGTTTGGTTTTGTTACAACTCTGCCTTTTGCCTAGAATCAAGTAGAGACGGGTATTTTTCTCATTCCATACCATCTAATTTTAAGTGAAGCTTTGAGCTGATTAATTTATATCAAACTGCTTTCTTGTTGGAATTCAAAGTACTCTAGATGTCTCATAAATCTCAGATGGCTTGTGAACCTAGCTGATAATGCATAAGCGTGTGATCCTTATTTTCTTTTAAAACGATTCAGAGCTTCGAGGTTGGAGACAAATCCTCAGGCAAACCATTTCAGTATGAACTGGCCCACACACTGGGAAAACTGACTGGCCGTAGAAGATAGGCACTCAGAGGAAAGAAATGAATACATAGAAGTAACTGTGATATCAAGAGTCGGTTGGTTTTCTGACTGCTGAACCTTGATAAATCTATTCATGGCCCAGGTGGCTCTCATTCCCACCCCTAGTTGGGATCTTTTCGGTGCCCCTTTGGGGAGGTGTTATTCTGTGGTTTCTGGCCTTGGATTCATGGTCTTTCTTGTGCCTAACCCCCAGGTTCTGGCTCAGCCCTGCTCACTGACAGTGGCGATGCACAGAAGTCCCGTGCTTGTGTATCAGAAAGTGGGGAGGACTGTGGTGCCACCCACCCCAGACATTCAGTATTTAATAGTGACAGGAAAACTGACTTCCTGGGCGGATTTTACTCCCGAGGCTGATCTGACTGACCACAATCCTCTCCATCCAGTTCCCTCTTTCTTTTGGAAAAACCCCATTTAAGTTTTACAGTCTGGCACTTCTTTTCTTTTTTTTCTTTTTAATATACTTTTAAATGTTTATTTTTGAGACAGAGAGAAAGACAGTATGAGCAGGGGAGGGACAGAGAGAGAGAGAGAGACAGAGAGAGAGACAGAGTCTAAAGCAGGCTCCAGGCTCCGAGCTGTCAGCACAGAGCTGGACGCGGGGCTTGAACTCATGGACCGTGAGATCATGACCTGAGCCAAAGTCGGACGCTTTACTGACTGAGCCACTCAGGCACTTCTACAGTCTGGCATTTCCGGAGGTAGAGTGGAAATAATAGTCCTAGCAGGAACGGTAGAGGTAGTGGTGGTAATAATAATATGGTAATAACAACAACTAATACCAAAACCATTCCCTAAGGTCAGTCCCTGTCCTGAGCCTCTTCTCTGTTTCTCACAACAACCCCAAGAGGCCAGTTGCCCTTATCCTCATTTTATAGTTGAGGAAACTGTCCCAGGAAGATTCTGTCATTTATCCCAAGTCATAGCGGATAGCAGCATTAACAGTGCTGTGCCTCAGAGAAGTGCTCTGGTGGGAAGAAAATTTAGTACGAGAAGTTCATGTTCTGGGGAGCTATAATCCAATATTTGTTATTAATGAGAAACAAACAGGTGAGCACTGATACCTGTGTCACTCTTCACACTCAGAGATGCTTCTGTTGACTCACTGTCAACCAGTAAGGCATGTCCTTTGTGTTCTTACTCTACTGGGTGGGAGGTGGGCTTGTACTGTTTTCTCACCAGCATTGTTCTGCTGGTGACCAATGGCAACACACAGAGTTTGCCCATGGTCGGTAAACGAGACCAATGGCGACCACGGAGAGTCATGACCATAGAGAGTCAGCCCACAGCATTGAAAATTGTCTTTTGACTACATACTTAAGCCCATCTTGGAACTTCTGAGACTTTTAAAGGCTAAAATAAAACTGCTAAGGCTAGGAACTTGGATCTTCTGATTGTTTACCTTAATTTGGCCTGTATGAGTGTCCTCCTCATTCCTGCCCAGTATGATTTCCTGCTGATAATCAAAGCTCTGGTTATTTTGTCAGTCCTGGAGGCTTTCTGAGGCCTAGTGGAAAGCCAAGAATATGAGACAAGTGTTTCCTTTAAAAACGTAAGTGTGTATTTGAAAATGTTGGGCAAATAGCTTACTTTAGCTTTTGCTAAAACTTAGACGTGTGACAAGTTTGGAGTCCTTTTTTTAAAAATCTTTTTTTTGTGTGTGTTTATTTATTTTTGAGAGAGAGAGACAGAGAGAGACAGAGTGTGAGAGGGGGAGAGGCAGAAAGAGAGGGAGACACAGAATGCAGAGCAGACTCCAGGCATGAGCTGTCAGCACAGAGCCCGACGTGAGCTTGAACTCACAAACCGTGAGATCATGACCTGAGCCGAAATCGGGCGCTTAACCAACTGAGCCATCCAGTGCCACAAGTTTGGAGTCTTTAACAGTATTTGAAAACATAGCCCATAGATTAAGGAACTATGTTTAAAGAGAAAAGAAGGAAAGAAAAGAAATCAAACAATAAAGATTTGGATCTTTGGATGGGGAAGCACTTTCTCATCCTAAAACCAATAGAGAAATCACAAAAGGAACAGGGTAATAGATTGGAATTTTCCAGGTAGGAGTATAAAACATTTTAAGTACAAAAATACTAACTGAAACATTACTTATTATCATAAAAAGTTGGAAGTACTCAAAACATACAGTAGAAGAAAATTGTATGATGGACCATTATGCAACTATTACAATTTTGCAATGGTATGAAAAAAGTGTAATAGCAAGTAGTGATGACAGATGTTTAATTTAAAACACTTAAAATTAAACTATTTGTGCACCACGTACTTGGCCCTATTTAAAATCTACATATCTCTGTCTGTATTATGCTTAAGGCGATAGCAGAAATGATGGTCACCTTAAGTTAATAGAGGTTTAGGGATTATTTTGAAGTTGAGACTTTCTGGTAGTTTGTATTTTCTTCTCTATATATACTTTTCTGCATATTAATATTTTTAAACAGGATTATAGTTGAAGAAAAAAAAGAAAACTACTTATGAAGAGAAAAAAATGAGAACAATATGTACCAAAATTTAATTGCAGGTTAACATCACCCATATTCTATTTAATTACGATGGCGGCTTTAAGAATGATTTTAATTTTCCTCAGTTTGTAAATCTAAGATTTCCTTTCATAAGAAATTATAGTTTTTATAATAAAAATTAAAATAGATTAGGAGTGACAGGTTAGATGAGGCAAGATCAATTTTTATAAAGGATGAGATAATTTTACCTTGGAGAACAATTATTTCACTACGTTTATGCATTATTTTAGGAAAGTGCCTTTTGATTTTTATCTATCAGGTTTAAAGTTTTAGTCAGTGGTTATAGCCAATGCAATTTTAAGGTAGAGAGTTTATTTAATAAGGGATGTGGGAGGAAGCTCACTTAAATACTTGAAACATCAGTCTAGGAATGACACTTTCATGGATTTCCATTGTGTCTCGAGAACACTTTCCTCATTTTATACTGAAGCCTAGAATTATTGAGTCCTCATTTTATACCGAAGCCTAGAATGATTGAGTCCCAGAGGCCACAAGGTTCCAGTTGAGTTGGAGTCTTTGGGCCCTTTGAGGTCTTTTGACTCCCCAGTTATTGCTATTTCTAATACTCCATTCTGTCTACTTAAAAACATTTTAGTAATGATGAATGAATATTTCCATTATTTCTGGTTTGGTAAAAATCAAAAGCTAATACCATTCAGCACTTACCTAGTGACATTTGAGAAAGAGGCTGAAGGCCCGTTAACTGCTTCCAAGGAAAACTCACCAATTTCATAGGCATGGTCTTCATTCTCCTCATTGTTGAACATTTTGTTCCTGGGTAAGGCTTATTTACTACACATCTGGTTTTCATGTTTATTCTGGAAGACAGCAGCCACATGGAATGACTAGAGATCACTTGATACTGAGCCCTGGAAAAGTAGTTTCTAATAGCTTTCTTGACATTTATATATCACAAAGTTAACCCCTTTAAAGTGTACAGCCCAATGATTTTTAGCATATTTACAGAGTTGTGTGACCATCACCGTAATGTAATTTTAGAACATTTTCATCACTCCAAGAAGAGGCCTCGTACTCATTCCCTTGCTCCCATTTTTTCCTCCCCCATCCCTAGGTAACCCATATTCTACCTTCTGCCTCTCTAGATTTGCCCACTCAGAATATTTCATGTGAATGGAATCATACATTATGTGAGAAAGCTGGACATTTTAATTTGATGCTCAAAGACTGCTTAGGTGAATGTGACCTGGCCGCTGTGTGGGCCCTTTCTTCTTCTTCTTTTTTTTTTTTTTTTTTAACGTTTATTTATTTTTGAGACAGAGAGACAGAGCATGAGAACAGGGGAGGGGCAGAGAGAGAGGGAGACACAGAATCTGAAACAGGCTCCAGGCTCTGAGCTGTCAGCACAGAGCCCGACGCAGGGCTTGAACTCACGGACCGTGAGATCATGACCTGAGCCGAAGTTGGATGCTTAACTGACCGAGCCACCCAGGCGCCCCAGCCCTTTCTTCTTAATAGTGTCCTGACGCATGAGATTGAGACAAAATTAACTCAGTGTTGTTACCTGTTTATTAGATTAAGTGGCTTATTTGTGTTTTCTTTCCCTATATTCAGATTCAAATTAAAATCTTCCATAATCAGATTTAAAAACTATGTGGGAGTATATAGCCGTTAATATGAGATTCTTGTCGACTGTGTTGCAAAATTGTGAGGTTATACTAGTTAATAGTTGGGGCCTTGAGTGAATCACTTGACTCACTAAGACTTATTTTTTTTAATCTATAAAATATGGGTTAAAACATAAATACTTCCCTTGTAGGGTTCTTATGAGAATTAACTAAAATAATGCATATAAAAGGCCTACTGTAGTTTGATGCTTCATAGGTGTTAAGTGATGTTAGCTATTGTTATTAGTGTCATTTATAATAAATTGTAGAAAGTTATTTTCCTTTGCTTTAAAAAAAACTTGTTTATGTTTACCCATTTTTGATAGAGCATGAAGGGTGGTGATGGAGAGAGAGAGAGAGAGAGAGAGAATCCGAAGTAGGCTCCAGGCTGCGAGCTGTCAGCACAGAGCTTGATGCAGGGCTCGAACTCACAAACTGTGAGATCATGACCTGAGCTGAAGTTGGATGTTTAGCCGACTGAGCCACCCAGGTGCCCCTATTTTCCTTTGTTTTTTAATGACTACATCTATGCCCTCCTAAGGATTTGAGTTGGCTTGCAAGAATATTTGCATACCATTAAACACACATACAGATATACACAGGGATGAAAGAAAACCAGAGCTGATAAAGTTAGTAGAAAAATAATATCAGAAGAAAGTACAATAAGAATAGTAATGGGGGCGCCCGGGAGGCTCAGTCAGTTGAGTGTACAACTCTTGATTTCGGCTCAGGTCATGATCTTGTGGATTGTGAGATTGATCCCTGTGTTGGGCTCCATCCTGACAGCGTGGAGCCTGCTTGGGATTCTTTCTCCCTCTGCCCCTCCCCTGCATGCACACAAATGCACGCTCTCTTTCTCTCTCTCTGTAAATAAATAATAGTAACGATAGCTAACATTTAGGTAGCAGGTTTTCAATGGGCGTTTCTGTAGCATCTTTCCTGGCGAATAATGCCAGGGAATAATGCCAGATCAGAAATGGGCAGAGATAATCCAGGAGAGCTTCAGGCCGGGGAGCACCTTGAATGTTCTCTAGTCCACCTTCCTACCCCATACATGAGACATTGCCATCAATGACAACTCGGTGTGGTGTTGGAACTCAGTGTAAAGGTGAGTGTATTGTCTCATAATGTGTATAGCAACTGTTTATTAAGCATTTCCCATGAGCTAAACTCAAATTAGAACCCAAACTGACTCCAAAATGATATAATTATGGTGTAAACTCGTCTGCTCAAGGCAACCAGTTTCCTTGTCAATCGTTCTTTTTTTTTTTTACAAAGTTCTTATACATATTAAAGTGCAGTGTGTACTATCATAGTGCCCCCTGCTCCAATTTTCATAGTACCTTCTACATGGAGAAGCAGACACCTAATCAGACAGTTCTGATATCGGAAGATAACTATTATTCTCTTGCTCAGACCTGCGGGGTTACTTTTCCATTGTTCTTTTAAATTACATAGTCTAACACACTGCAACCATTCCTTTTTCCTGGAATGTGCCTTCTTTCCCAGTACGCACAGTGAACTCCGAAGCGGTTCTTCAAGATTCCTTTCCACTGTACCTTCCCGGCAGTTACTTTCCCCAGTCCCCAGATCGAGCACTTCCTCCTCTAGGCTCCCACCACACTACCCTTCACACTCTGAGAATTAGTTCTTAAAAGTCTGTCTCCTCCCCTAGACCGTGAGCCTCTGTCAGAGAGCTGTTGACCTTTGTGCTCCTAAACTCCTGGCACCTGACACGTGATGATTGCTCCAGACAGTAGAAGAGAGAATTTTGATCTCATGTCCTATAGATTCCTAACTATATCTGACTTTACAGATTATAGATGCCTTTGGATCAAGGGTGTGCAGGTACACTTTGATTACCTGAGGGCTGAGGTAAAAAACCAAAAAGCCATAGCCTGTGGCTTCTCTCAGACCCAAAGTAGCATCATCTTGGGAAGCAGACTGAAGGTTGGTCTCATTTGGCTCCTGTGCCATTCATTTTCACTTGGTAAAATTCTCCACTGACTGCCTGATGTAAGCATGGTACTTGCTTGTGTGTTGGGTAAGGCTGCTACCCACACCTTTGCTCAGAGAGCTTTAGATAAAATGATTATGACTTTGACAGTGGGGTTGAATCACAAAGTTCACAGTAAACTTAATACCAGTATTCAAGTAAATGCTGATAAGAAGATACAGAACATTCTGTTTCAATGTGAAATTATGGTAGTTTTTCATGGAGTTTTCCTTAAAGCATGGATAGAAGGTTAATTTAAGAAAAAAAATGTGTAACTGGGGCAGTAAGGGCCTGTCACTGGAGTCTTAAATGGATTCATTAAGCCCTAACTAGAACATTCTACATGTGGTAGGTGAGGTGCGGGTGTTATCTGGTCTCAGGAGTTGTGGAGTGCCTACTCTGAGGGCTACTCTGAGGGCTAGACCCTGGGGCCCTACCTCTTGCCATCTGAGTCTGGATTTGCCAGCCTTCTTTATCCACACTGAGTCTTCACCTCCCGTGTGGATTGTTACGATACCAGGCACCCCGGTGAATGCACCTTCTCCTTTAACTTTTTGCCACTTTTGTGCTAGCTTTTCCCTGGAGCTAGCTGGAGCCCGTGCCCTTGGAGGCCGTTGCTGCTCTGAGTGGTCCCCAGAGGTCTGGCCTAGGTCTCGAGGAGGAAGACCGAGGCATAGGATTCTAGAGTTGACGTGGACACAGGGTGTAGCCGTTAAGAGCATGAAGGAGGCTTTTCTGGAGAGTGCTGATGTGGTGCCATCCAGGTGCTGATGGTGCACTTCCTATTTTAGGAAGCTTTCCGTTTCCCAAGCCCCTTCCGTCCTAGAGAGCCCAAAGTGTTATGAAGTCCTCCTGTATGCTGACATGACAAAGTCCTCTCTAGAATAACCATCCTCGTGTGCCAGCTCCATTCCCTGGAACCACAGAGGAAACATCTACTTACATCCACTGGGCTTGATAGGTTTGAAAGGCTTCTCATTTTTGTTCATTCTAAAAACTTTAGATTCTTTCGACTATTTCTCATACCATGTTTTTCAGACTCTTCTCCACACTTGTCCCTATTCTCTGAATGTCTGTGGTTTACCCTTGTTCTGTGGTCCTCAAATTGAATGTAGTACTCCCAACTGTAGGCTGACTAGCAGGCTGGGATTATCGGCTGCTTTCCTGGATACTGCTCTTCTGATAATGTATCCTAGGAATGCATTAGATCTTAAAAACAGCAATATATCTTTTAAAGTGTTTATTTTTGAGAGAGAGAGAGAGAGAGAGAGAGAGAGCGCGCACGCACCCATATGAGCGGGGAAGGGGCAGAGAGACGGGGACATAGCGGATCCGAAGCAGGCTCAGCACTTACCACAGACAGCCCAATGCGGGGCTTGAACTGCGAGATGATGACCTGAGCCAAAGTCAGATGTTGAACCCACTGAGCCACCCAGGCTTCCACAAATAGCAATATTAACATGTGCCATTTTTGGACAGTTATTATATTTGAAGGCAGTGTGCCAAAGTGCCTTAAATATGTCACTCAATCTTCCCCACACTAAGGCCAGCATTACTGTTGTATTTCCTTGATTTGAAGACACTGTTAAGGGCTAAATATACCATCAATTAAATTCCAGCTTTTCAGGGGAAAAAGAGGAAAGAAAATGCCATCACGTTGAATGTAGATGTCAAGTCCAGTAGTCATGCCAATTTCAGAAAAGTTAAAATGCGTGTGTGTTGGGGAAAGGGGGCAGAAAGTACAAGTTGGAATCAAGGAAATATGGTATCTTCAGTCTACAGGTAAGGAGACTGAGCTTAAGGAATTTGAGTAACGGGCCACAGGCTGTAGAATGGAGAACTAGGGTTCAGGTCCAGGTCTGCCGACTGCAGTGTGTGTTCCTACCATTCACCCTGTTCCTACCCAAGGCCTGGAAGGTGACGTTAGCTCATCTCCAATTCCCGGGGGAGGGGGGGTTTCCTCACAAAACAGCTGTCAATCTAAGCAGCCCCAGCCTGTGCTTGTAAGTGTATTTCAACCTAAATGCAGATATCTGCATTTATCCTTGGCAGCAAACAAATTTCTGTGCATTCCTTTCCCCATATTTTAGTGTGTTGACCACATCAAAGCATATAAATGTTTTTGTGGCTCTACAAACAGTTACTTAGGTATGCCTGAGAGTGGTATGTTCATTAATGCTACCGGCGATGAGGTTGGTTTAGCACAATTGTTGTAATTTTTTAATACAATCCACTACTGGTCTCATCGGGCCTGGGAATTTGGTTCTGTTTGGGGAAACTCATGTATTTGATGGTCCCATGGCTCCCTGAAGCCCCCATCCTAGGCTGACTCAGGCCTGTGGGCTACCCTGTCAGTGTTCCTTCATAGTTAATATGTGTGCTTCTGTTTCTGTGGCCTCTGGACTTGGCCCTGAGTCAGAATCCATGAGGGCCACACTGCGCTAAACTTTGCTCTGCTTCTCACTTGCCCTCTGACTGCACATGCTCACATCTTTCTGGTTTTGTTTTTTGTAAAATCCTGGGTTATTTGATGCAGTTTATAGAAAATCTCTGAATCATGATGAAAATCTCTGAATCAGGATGATCACGACAGTAACAGAATAAGTGAGTTGGGAATTAAAAACACTTCTTTTTATAGCTCCATTGTGGTTGAAGGAAGAATATCTTGCGAACTTTCTAAGAGATACCTGGATGATTAATTAACAAGAAATCCAATCCAGTTGTTCTAGTTCTTTCTAGACGAAGACAGAGAGGAAGTAGAAAGTGTCAAGAATGTATAATTGAAGGTTTTAAGAAAAAGAACCTGCCTAGTAGCTTTCAATGACAGAAAGCATAGAACTAAAGAAGATATCTTCAGTGTAGTCTCAGCTCCTGGAAGTGTAGATTTGTCTTTTTTTTTTTAAGTTTATTTATTTTGAGAGTGAGAGAGCATGAGGAGGGGAAGGACAGAGAGAGAGAGAGAGAGAGAGAGAGAGAGAGAGAGAGAGAGAGAAAATACCAAGCAGGCTCCACACTGCCAGTACAGAGCCTGACACGGGCTCGAACCCACAAACTGTGAGATCATGACCTGAACCAAAATCCAGAGTCAGACGCTTAACTGATTGAGCCACCCAGGTGCTCCCTGGAAGTGTAGATTTGTCACTGGCAAACAGATTTAATGTATTTTTTTAAAATGGGAATAAAGAAAAAAGTCAAATATACTCCAAACCTTTTACAAAGACTACTTTTAGTTATGTGCATGGCTTTTATATGTGGAGTTATTAGGCCTTCATAACTCTGTTTAAACAGGTAAGAAATACTGAGTAAAAGTTAACTCCATCAGATGCCTCTTTAGATTTTGACTCATAGCCCAACATAACTCCCACCTCTTGTGAGAGGATAGTTACTGTCCTGTACTTCTTGGCTAAAAATAGAAGCCACTGTCTAAAAATGAAGGTGTACGGCTTAAAAAGAAAACCATGTTGAAATAACTCGAGTTGACATCAAGTTTAAACTCAAATTTAAGTTGACTTTAGTGTCATACTCCAAAAATGTGATAAAGTTGCCTTGATAAGAATTGCCTTCTGGATCGTGAATGAAGGTGGTAATAGTATACAGATCTGGAGGTTTATCAACCCGCAGCATAGCTCTACTCTTTGCCTGATGAGCGATTCAGTATTTGCCACAGCCTTGGTGTGTTTTTACTTGCTACGTGGTAGATACTTCTAAAGACATAAGTTTGGAAATTTTAGAAGGGAGTGGGACTGTAGATCTACCCCTTATAGATGCAGTTTTTGCCTCTATTATCAGTTCCCTAGGGATCTTTATAGGTCCTTTAGAAAATCTGTGGGCCATTATGCAGGTGAATTAAGGTCTTGATAGAGCCGTAGCAAGCTGGTTTTGTTCTCACTGAGTAACCCTTCTGCCATAGTTTCCTTCCCAGAATTTCATTCCTCCTATCATTAAAGTAAATACATAGTTTTGGGGTAGTCTAAATCCATGTCTTTCAAACTGATGCCCATATGAATCCCCTGGGTATCTTGTTAAAATGCAAATTCTGTTTCTGGGGTATGGCAAAGATTCTGTGTTACCAGCCATCCAACAGACCACACTTTGAGAACCCCAAATCTGAAGGTTTTCACTGTCCGTGCTCCCAGGGAGACAGGTGGTGGGAAAGGGTGAGTGATAAAACACACGTTACATGGAGGAGCCTCATATGTTCATTGCTATGATTACTCTGGCACGTGACCGGCTGAGTTCAGAGAGACAGCAGTGTACATATTGAGAACCTTAAGGGGCGCCTAGGTGGCTCAGTCGGTCGAGTGTCTGACTTTGGCTCAGGTCATGATCTTGGGGTCTGTGAGTTCAAGCCCCACATCGGGCTTTGTGCTGACAGCTCAGCCTGCTTTGGATTTCGTGTCTCCTTCTCTCTCTGCCTCTCCCCCACTTGTGCTCTGTCTCTGTCTCAAAAATACATAAATGTTAAAAAAAAGTTTAAAAAAAAAACCAACAACTTTGGCACCTGCAGTCCTCCCTCTGCCCTCCAGCAGTTGGATCACATGGGCACATTACTAATCTCTCTACACCTCAGTTTCTGAATTTGTGGCAGGCAGTTAATATGAAAACCTAGGTTTAAGGTTAAAAGATATAATGCATATAAAGTACTTAGTAAGTGCTTGCTATTCATAGCTATTGGTGGTAATAATTCAGAAAACATTTACTGAACACTTACTACATGCCTGGCATGTTAAGACAGGTATGTAAGGATCAAAAGACACCTCTTTCAACTGGGATTGAATTGGTTTATTTGGAGTCCCTGGAGGTGAGATTAGATCTAAAACTTTTAACTCTAAGTCCAAAGCCCTTCCTGTCTAATTCTTTCTGTGTGCTCACTGGCTGTTTCTTATGATGTGAAGCCACATTAAAACAAACCTGGTTTCAGACAACTTTAAGTAAGTAGAACCCATATACTTACTGACTCTCCGTGAATTCAACATGATCTAACTTTTAAAACCAAAAGTGAGTCCTGTTTGGTTCCTTGGGTTTGCACGAGTTATCTGTGGGGGTTGAGACTGAAGTATAGGTTTTTGTTTTGTTTCTTATCAGCTGAATTGTTTTGCTTGATCAGCGGGAAAGGAGTAATACCAGAGAATAGGCGTTATCGATTTCTATTCTGGTGGATCCTAACCATTCATCTGCCTTCCATTTGCCATCCACTTTTTCAAGTGATTTCAAAAGGACTCGGTCTTTGCATGAACTAACTTGTTTTTCTCATACAGACTTAAAAAATATGCACCCTGCCTCTTTTGCAACAAGGCAGCGCAAATGCTGGGTTGCTGGGAGCTGGGTGTTTTCATTTGTCTTTGGTACCTTTCTTTGCAAAGGAAATGATCACTGCCTCAGAATTTATCTTTTCTTTATCTAATAGGTTTTTTAGTTATTGAGAAATGCAAGCTTTTTTCTGAGATTACAATAGTTTGTGTGTATATGTGTGTGTGTTACATACCTTTGTAATTTTTTAAAAAGATACTGGTTTGGCAGAAACTTAAGTGTGACTATTGTGTTTGTTAAAGCATGATAACAACTCACTGAACAGTCTATAGATAATGAAAACAATGGAATTTGAAAATGTTCATTGTAGGCATTGACAGATTGCTTTCTTTTAGTGCTTTGACAATGTCTTTTTCCTTTGTGCCTTTCTGTTTATAAGTTTGTCTTATAACAAAAATTTGTCTAGTTTTGTTATAAAAACTGTAGAAGTGATTTTTGTACTGGCTAACTCTATAGGATCGTTGAAAATTACCTGCTCTTCTTTGAGTGTTGGTATATGTCGATCGATTTTTTTTTTTTTTTTTTTACAACTTATTATTCCTGTGTCTTTGTAGATTTTTAAAAAACAACCACTTCATCGGGCTATAATTCACAAACCATAGAATTCACCCACTTGAAGTGTACAGTTCCAAGTTTTAAGTATATTCACAAAATTGTCTTTGCAGATTTTTGCCAGTCCATTTTTCTTTCCTCTTTGTACTGTGTACCCCAACCCCCTTCATTTTACCATTCCTTTAACGACTTTTCTTGCTACTTATAGTTTTGGGCATATATAGGTACCCTGACAATGCTAAGAAGCTACATACTTCCTGATTACACTGTGGTTTTTTATTAACTTTATATTAGTGCCATTTTAATGATGAATCATAATCTGTCAACTGTGTCCATGCGTTATTAAGCCTGGCATGTTTCTCGTTACTCCTCTATCCTTCCTTCCTGCAAACCTCACCCTCCACCATATCCAGTTTGGCTTGTTTACTTTAAATATTGCATTGATTCTAAAATGTGGCAGAACTGAACTGGGATGGTTCCATTAAGACTTCACACAGTGGAAACTCCTCTGGAAATGGTTGTTCACTATAGTAACTGTATAAGCTGAGCCAGCTTTCTGTTCAGCTCAGTATCTTTTTTTATTTGTGAAAGAACACCATTGGCTGGCTAATAAAAAAGCAACCAATTGAAAGCAATGTTACTTATCTGACAAAATTCTATTTGGGGCAGTCCACCTTATTATTATTGAATGCTTTTTAGCTCCAGGCCTTCAGCATCTAGAGGAGGGGATAGGGGATGGTGGGTGGAGACTTTGAGATAAAGTCTAAATGCGTTAATCACCTGCCTAGACCCTATGCTCATCTACATGACACCTTTTTTCATTTCCTTATACCTGCCATGGTTTTGGATGTGAAATATAGTCATCATGTTGAAGAGATATTTAGAATCTGGCAGGACTTATTAATTGATTGGATATAGAGAATTAAGGAGAGATAATTGCTAAGGATGAGTTCCAGGGTTCAGTTTTTCAGGGTAGATATTTGCAGTTCATTCAGAAAGGAAATGTAAGATGAAGAAATGTTCTGGGATTTGGAAGATGATGGATTCTTTATTATAAACTTTTTTTTAAATTTTTACTTATTTTTGGAGGAGAAAGAGAGAACATGAGCAGGGGAGAAGCAGAGAAAGAGGGAGACACAGAATCCAAAGCAGGCTCCAGGCTCTGAGCTGTCAGCACAGAGCCTGACGTGGGGCTCAAACTCATGAACCATGAGATCATGACCTGAGCTGAAGTCGGACGCTTAACCGACTGAGCCACCCAGGAGCCCCAAGATGATGAATTCTTTAAAAAAAAATGTTTATTTATTTTTGAGAGGGAGCGAGAGAGGGAGCAAGAGAGAGGCAGGCAGAGCATGAGCCAGGGAGGGGCAGAGAGAGAGAGAGGGAGACAGAATCTAAGCAGGTTCCAGGCTCTGAGCATTAGCAAAGAGCCTGACGTGGGGCTTGCACTCATGAACCGTGAGATCATGATCTGAGCCTAAGTCTGATGCTTAACCGACTGAGCCACCCAAGTACCCTGGAAGATGATGAATTCTAATTTGATCATATTGAGTTCATCCAATGGGGAAGTTCATAGGCAGATGGATATATGGTTCTGAAGCTTAGGAGGAAGAACAAGGCTGGAAACAAATATTGAGGGCCCAGTAGATACTGGTGACTAGGAATACAGAGATGGCTTCTGCCTTCAGGAAGCTTCCAGTCTTCCAGAAGAGGCAGAGGCATGGACTCTGTGAAGAGGAATGTACTCAATGGTGTTTTCCCCCAGAAGCCATTGAAATACCAAAGAAAGGAAATCTCAGCATGCATTGTAACTGAGAGGTGGGTAGAGTGGAAAAGCATGATCCCAGGACTCTGGAAAAATACTAGCATATAAAATTGAGCAGAAGAATAGCCTCCAAGAAAATTCCATCTCAGTGGCTGGAGAAGGAGGAGGACCCCTGGAAGAATGTGGGAGCATGAAAGCCAAGAGAAGACATGGAGTCAAGAAGAATGGAGTGCAGGGTTATGCAATAGGAAGTTAACAGAAAACACGCACGGGGAGGTGACCTTTGGGTGGCACAGTATACGGGTGGTTCCGGACTTTGGTGAAAGCTGGCAGAGTATAGAGGTAGAAGCCAGGTGCAGTGGGTTGAAGGATGAAGGATGAGGGAGGAATGATGAAATACAAGGAGTAAGTAGACAACTTTCTGAAGCAGTTTGCCTCTAAACAGGGGGAGCTAGTAGGATAGAGTCAGCTGAGGTTGGAGTCCAGCTGAATGCTTCTTCTGCACCCATGTTTAAAAACCCCAGGGAGGGGGACACCTGGGTGACTCAGGTAAGCATCCAACTTTGGCTCAGGTCAGGATCTCCTAGTTCATGAGTTCGAGCCCTGCATCAGGCTCTCTGCCATCAGTGCAGAGCCCGCTTCAGATCCCCTGTCCCCCTCTGTCTGCACCTACCCTGCTCGCACGCGCTCTCTCTCTCAAAAAAAATATATGTGTGTATATATACATGTGTGTGTGTGTGTATATACGTGTGTGTGTGTGTATATACGTGTGTGTGTGTGTATACGTGTGTGTGTGTATATACGTGTGTGTGTATATATATACACACACATACATATATATACATATATACGTATATACGTATACATATACGTATATACGTATACATATTAAAAAAAAAAGAAAACCTTGGGGAGGGGGCCAAGAAGTCAGAGAGTTGAATTGGCCCAGGGTTCGGTTTTTCAGGTGATTGCAACGGAAGGACAGTGGGACCATCAAGGAGAGGTTTTCAGCAAGAGAGGAGTTAGAGTCGTGGACCATGTGCTCTCAGCTGGATGAACAGGGGCATAAGGGCTGGCATGGGCTGTGGGAGCAGGAACAGCTTGTCCGAGGTGCAGTCGTTGCTGGGTGTCAAAGGTGTGCTTGGATACAAGTTGGATACAGGCACCTGTGAGGAGCCTGAATGCAAAGAGTTAATCAGGCAGTCTTGCTGCTATTCCACCAAAATAGATGGCGGTCTCCTGGTTTTAAGAATGAAAGAGTCACAGGGCAGATCTGTAGCCATTTCATCATGAGCCCTAAATTTGAGGTGTTTTGCGGGCTTGCTGGGAGAATACGATGCCACTAATCATATGTGTTCATCCATCCCACCAGAGGAAGATGGAAATGGTATCTCTATTGTCCTGGCTATGTTAGTTCTTTTTCTAGACTGACTTCTTTTGTTAAAAATTAATTAATTAAAATCTGTTTATGTCCCTTCTAATAAGTAGTTTGGTTAGGCACAAAGCATGTAGAACAGTTTCCAGCTATCAGGTTTTGATGAGGAGAGTTTATAGAGTATTGTGTCCCTCTGAATATGAAGATAGTAGCTTACAGGGAATGGACAGAGCAGGGAATGTGACGTTTAGGAGTCATGATATGATTCTCAGACCTAATACTTAACACGGTATGACCCTGGTCGGACCTCTTAATCATTTTAAATCTTTGCTTCTTCAGCTGAAAAGAAGGTGAAAAATAATAGTTTGCCTGCAGAATGAGGAAAATCGGATATGATGTATATGTGAAAAATGCTTTGTAATCTGGAAAGCAGTATGCTCACTGCTTTTGCCCATATTGTGAGCTGTTCTAAGTCTTAATTCACATTTATTCATTCCTCCTTTGGTCTATAGTTACTGAGAGTCCAGAAGACACTAGGAACTGGGAATCTAGAGATGACCTCTCCCTTCAGGGAACTGGGAATCTTCTAGAGGAGGCGGAGACCAAGCAGAAAGAGTGTTCTCAGTGGACTCCCCTAAATGCTGTAGAAGCAGTGAGCAGAGGCATCTAAAACAGCCTGGGAGGTCAGGGGAGGCTTCCTGGAGGAGGTGGCACCTGTGAGGAGCCTGAATACAAAGAGTTAATCAGGAAAAGAAGGAGGGTGGAAGAAGGCAAAGCTACAGAGGGAGCAGCCTTTTGGGAGGCTGAGAGGTCGGAGAGCATGGAGCATGTTTGGCTCAGTCCGGCTGAGCAGGGAAACATAATACCTTCCAAAGCTTGACTGTGAAATAACAGCAAAAGAGAAGCAAGAAGTACAGGGGACCATACGTATAAATGAGGTGCTTTGAGGATGTTTTAAGTGGTAATAGGAAGAAACATGAGAGCAGGGAGGTTGATAAGGGAGTTGATTAATGGAAAGGAGGGTTTGAAAGAAGCCCGGGCTTGAGAGCTGGGTGAAGTGGGAAGAGGGGCCGTCTTCTGGGGCTTTGGTGGGAAGGAGGCAAATACATGGAGTAAGGTGAGGAGCAATGAGAGGGTTCCTTCCCTAAAGTGCCTCTTCTCACAGTGTAGGAAGATATGTGAGGTATTCCCGGAGCCCAGCACGGTGGGTGCTCAGGACGTTGTGGTTGCTCAGTGAATAGCTGCTGATTGAATTACCATCATCCTGGCCGCTTGAGAAGCCCCACAGACAGAGTGGCGTGACTGGAGAGCACAGTGATGTGCCAGTCTGGCTGGCACGCACTGCCTGTCTCCAGTGCACTGAAGTTGGGCAGCCTCTCTTGCAGTTTGCCATTGCTTGTTAGCGCCGATACGGTCCCTGTGCTTTTGATCCCCAGAGATGTTGCAGAGTTGGGTGTCGCTAGAAAATTCTGTTCCTTAGCGACAGTCACGGGAGTGACGGTTTCTTGAGCAATCCCACACTAGTTTTTTCCAGTGAGGCTGGCAGCCTGTCCACACCTACTGAGCGGAGTCTGGCTGCAGCCGAGACAAAAGCGGTTCATCCTGCCTATCTGGTCGTCCTTCTTACACATACTGGACGTGGTTCAGAGCTGCACTATGTGGAAACAAGCCGGCCACAAAACAGACTTGTGTGAGCATGCAGGGGACAAAAGAGGCCTGAGTTCTAGACTTGCCTCTGTTTTCTCTGCATGACCCTTGGCCTCTGTCTTCTCAGTGCATTGAAGGAGGTTGGACCAATCGATTGCACAGATCATCATCATCACTGACCAAGTTTTGTATCCGTTGGTTTCATTAGTCCAGAGATTGTATCCTCAGTTCTTACTTCGTGTCTGCCATGAAATATATGTGCCACAGGTATATTGAATCAGATTGCATTAGCTTTTCTTTCTTCTCAGGTACGTGCATATGCGCAAAGTTAAATAGTGCCCGTTGATCATGTAATTTACTTGTTCGTTCAGTTCATTTCTTCTCAACAAGTGCTAAAGATCTGAGACAGATCATACTTGACGTCTTTCAGAAATGGCAAGGAGCTTGAAACCCCTGAAGAGAGAGTTCAGAGGAATTGAGAAACTTTCCTGAGGCTCACAGGAGACAGCAGCTGTGCTCCCATAGTGGGGCTGGCCATGGGGATATGTCTAGAGAATCTGTACACAAGTTCGACACATTGTCATTCGGGGTCTCCAAGGAGCTTACAGCTCAGGAAGAATGAAACAGACACAGACAGATGACTTCACCTTAGCAAAAGACGTTGCATTTGTATGATGGCCACCAAAGGAACAGCAGATTTGCTAAGTTTTCTACTTTCCACAATTTGTTTGGCATTTAGGAAACATGTCTGTTACTAGGTTTTGTTTTTTCACTTCTCTTGGCTAGAATGTCAGTGGTTGATTGATGTACCTTTCCCATTAATGTTACTAATAGAGAACAGTAATATTTATAATATCAATTATGTATTGAGTTCTTACTCTGTTCCAGGTACCAGATTAAGTACTTTATTAGATCCTATTAGATAAGATTAGTCTCATTTTATAGATGACAGAACTGAGGCTCAGAGAGGCCCAGAGTAATGTAAGTAAAGCAAGAGGCTACTGGTTCTAAGACTCATAAGTGGCAGAACCAGGTAAGAGGCTGTGTCCTTTTTTTTTTTTTTTTAATATTTCTTTAAGTTTATTTATTTTGAGAGAGAATGTGAGCAGGAGAGGGGCAGAGAGGGAGAGAGAATCCCAAGTAGGCTCCATGCTGTCAGCGCAGAGCCTGACATGGGCTTGAACCCACACATGGTGAGATCATGGCCTGAGCCAAAATCAGGAGTCGGATGCTTAACCAAGTGAGCCACCCAGGTGCCCCAAGAACCTCTGTTTTTAAGCCAACTGGGCTCACTCAGGGTCTGCACGTTGTTTTCAGATAGGCCAAAGGAATGAGTGAGGATAGCTCATGGAAAATTAAAGAAGATGGGGGTCTTGTGACAGACTAAACCTGGTGGATTCAAAGTTCTCACCTAATTTTTAATTTTCATTGACTGGGTTTGTTTTTGTTGTTGTTTTTGTTGTTGTTGTTTGCTCAGAAAAGAGTTTTGAGTGCTTACTGTGCACTGTGGGGATGACCCAGTTACCTGTCCCCAAGAGTTTACAACATCACAGAGGACATGAGGCGTGCCCCCAAACCTCTGAGATATAAGCGCCACTGAAAACTTAGAAACCAGATGATGCAAAGCTTAGTCAAGAGAGATGTTGTCTCTACCTGCAGGGGATGGGTTGGGGAGAGTCGGCAAAGTTTCAGTAAGAGGAAATGTGGAAAGTCTCAGCAGGTGGAGACGTGGAGGATGGGAGGGTATTTAAAGTGACAGAAGATGCCCGGGTGGGGAAAAGACCAGGGCCAAATGTAGAGTTATGTGCATAATTATAATTCAAACACTCAGGTAGCCACTACTGAGATAAGAAAAAGAACTGTGCCAGCCCCTTCAGAAGCTGGCCTCATATGCCCCATCTCGGTGCCAACCTCTCAATCCCCAAAATTATCACTGTCTTTGTATTTCTTGATAGTTTTATCAACTCAGTGTGCAGCCCTAGACACTAGGGTTTAATCTTGCTTGTTTTATCATTTTCTTACTTGGTATGTATTTCAAGCCCACTTTAACCTACAGATTCTCTTGCATCCTTTTCTTTTCCTTATAATTTTTCTTGAATAAAATCTTGGGCTGTTTGACCTATAGACTTGCCCATGGTCTGAGTTTTGCTGGTTGTATCCTCATGGTACAGTTCAGTATGCCCCTCTGTATTTCCTTCTGTAAATTGGCAGTTGGCTTCAGAGGCCTGATCAGATGGAGGCTCAATCCCTAGGACCCATTTGACCAGACAAATGAGTAGCAAGTGAGTATAACTTGAGTAGGAGCTTGGGCCAAAAAGGCATTTTGAGTAGAGATCAGAAATCCAAATGCTATAATCGTGATCTTGGGCTATGTATGGTCCAACTCTCTCTCTCTCTCTCTCTCTCTCTCTCTCTCTCTCTCTCTCTCTCTGTGTGTGTGTGTGTGTGTGTGTGTGTGTGTGTGTGTGTGTGTAGGGGGCAGGGAAACTAGAAGGGTCACTTTGTAGGTTTTGGAACCAGGGGACAGCATCTTCACGGGTATCTTTTCCAGCCACATATCTACATGGAAGTGACTATTGGTCACAATGTTAAAACGGTGGACTAAGGAGTGTCTGAAGTCTTGAAATATTATGCAGATGGTTGATTGTCATTTTCTTTAGTACTGTGCTATAAAGTTGCTAAGAATTTCCTATAAATGCTCTGTAAGTAAAACTATGTGATAGGGAATGGTAGGTTCATAGTATACATACTTTTGTGACTAGTATACAAATATCATGAGTCTAGACAGAAATATGAGTCTTAAATCAAGAAGACTAAAAAGAACAAATCTAAGTAAAAGGAAGAAATCTAAGAAGGTTATATGTTGAAAGAGAGGGAGATTTGTACTTAAGAAAATCTGAAAATACTCACTTTTTCCAGATGGCTTATTGAAAACTGCTACCATAAGTAGAATTTATTCATTTTTATTATTTTTTAAAGTTTATTTATTTATTTATGTAATCTCTATACCCCACATGGGGCTTGAACCCATGACCCTGAGATCAAGAGTCACATGCTCTTCCGACTGAGCCAGCCAGGTGTCCCTACCGTGAGTAAAATTTAAATAAGGCAGTGGTCTCACAAGTATTATTTCTTTATTTTTTTTTAAGTTTATTTACTTATCTTTGTGAGAGACAAGAGAGAGTGTGAGCAGGGAAGGGGCAGAGAGAGGGGGAAAGTCCCAAGCAGGCTCCGTGCTGTCAGTGCAGAGCCCGATATGGGGCTTGAACTCCTGAAACTGAGATCATGACCTGAGCTGAAATCAAGAGTTGGACGCTCAACCAGTTGGGCCATTCAGGTGTCCCTCACAAGTATTATTCCTTAGAGGAACTTCTTGGTGTCCTTATTCCCCTTGTGTTGCATTTGAAAAGTAAGAAGGCTAGTTTATAATAATGGCAACTAATATGCACATGGCACTTACTTTGGGCCAGATATTACATTTTTAGCATTTTATATGTTAACTAATTTAATCTTACAACAACCCAATAAGGTAGGCATTATGACTCTTCCCATTTTATGGACTGGAAATTGAGGCACAGAGAGGTTAAGTTACTTGTTTAAGTTTATACAGCCAATAAGTGGGGAATGGACATACAAACTTAGGTAGCTGTATCATTCTAGTGCACTACCCCTAGGCTAGAATCCAGGTGGGAGCTGGGGCCAGTGGCTCAGGTATTTCTCTAATAGGGAGGCTACATATCTGTTTTCAGTCTGAAATATCTGTTCTTAATTTCAGGAGAGCTCAGAAGTAAGTCCTGGCCCCACTGCACACTGTAGACAAATGACCCAACACGTGGTCCCTCTCCTTTTTCTTTGAGCCTTGATTTACTCACCTCTGCTGTAGAAGGAATAATAATACTTCCCTTATAGAGTATTCTGAAGATCAGTGAGATCGAGTATTGGAGAATGTGTTAAAAGAAGTAAAATGCTATGTTGGCTATAATTTTAATAATATGCATTATCATCATCACTTCTCTATTTTTGAGGAACTTGTGAAAAGAGCTTCATTTTATTTGAAATATTTGGACTTCTAGAATAAAGAGAGGGGGCTTCCTAATTTGAAGTGTTAGACTACTTTGGTGTTAAGGAGAGGAAATTTTCAAATGAACATATTAAGGCTTTCCTGTTTCAAAGGTTTAATCGAAACAACTTTAATAACTCCTTCAAGAAGGCAAAAGCAAATTTAGCTTCAGTTTTGATGATTGTTTTCCCTCACCTGAGCATCACTATCATTAATAGTGGAAGCTCCAACGTTATAGATAAGAGCCATGGATCATCAATGCTCCACTCGGAAGGTTTAGTTGCCTGAAAAGAGGCCAGGTTTGGGGTGCCTGAGTGGCTCAGTTGGTTAGCGTTCAAGTCTTGATTTTGGCTCACATCATGATCCCAGGGTTGTGGGATTGAGCCCCATGTTGAACTCTGTGCTGAACATGGAGCCTGCTTAAGATTATCTCTGTCTCTCTCTCTGTCTCTCTCTCTCTCTCTCTCTCTCTTTCTCTCCCCACCTCTCTCTCCCTCCCTCTGTCCCTTCCCCTCCGCCCCCACTCACACATGCGTTTTCTCTCTCTCTTTCCCTCTCTCTCTCTCTCTCAATAAAATAAAATAAAATAAAATAAAATAAAGGCCAGATTTGCTTTCAGTTCCAGTACAGGCCCATTTAACTTTATCTTTTTAGCATTGATGTTGAACCAGTCCCCAAACATGGCCAACATTTGTGCATGCCAACTGTTGATTTTTAGGGTAAATCAGATTAGAGTTTACAAATATACAAGCATTCCCGAGGGTGGGTGAGGGATGTTGTGGAACAAAGCACTTCACAGTATTTTACATATTGCCTTGTTAGTGGGTCCCCAGTATTGGCTGAATATAGAAAGAATAGTGAATTTCATTTTTGCAAAGAATGTAACAATAATTAACCAAGATTGGATTTAAAGACATTAGTAAAATGTCACTTATATTTGATAGTTTTTAAATTTGTCTTAAATGTTTCAAAAGTACAGATTAACATTTAGGAAACAAAAACCTGTGTACCTATAACATCCAGATTTAACAGGTTTTATTATTTAGACCTATATCCTTCTGAATTGAAATAAGAAGCAAAGAAAATGTTACTGGTATATTAAATCCTCTTAGTACCCCTTCCTAATTGCATTCTTTCCCATCCTTGCTCTCTAAAGGTGACTACTCTTCTGAAGTTGTTATATATTATTTCCTCAATTCCTTTTATGTCCTACTTTGGCATATGTCAATGGACAACATACAGGATTGTGCTGTGTATTTTTTAATCTTAAACAAAAATTCTAAAATGTCTTTTTTTTCACCAAACTTTGTGTTGAGATTTATTCATGTTGATACATGTAGTTCTGATCCATTTATTTTCTCTGTTGTATAGTATTTCATTAAAAATATGATTATTTATTCATTCTCTGATAAATGGACACTCTCATCCAGTTTTCTTTACTGTGAACAGTGCTTCAGTGCTCATTCATAATACATTTTCTTACGTAAACTCACCCATCGTTGAGTTTCTTGGGGAATATATTTAGGGGAAGAATTGCTGGCAGTAGCTTATGCCTTCTTCAAGTTTATTGCCAAATATCTTTCCAATGGGTTATTTTAACTCCCATTTGTATCAAGCAGTGCATGAGAGTTCCATTACCTTACTGATACATTATAATTTCTGACTTGCAAAAATTTTCCTAATTCAATGGATACGAAAAAGTATCTTACTGTTTTAATATGACTTCTCTGATTACTGGGAAGGTTAAACATGTTTAAAGATTCACTGTAAATTTAGAATTCTTCCTCTGTGAGTTGCCTGTGTATATTCCTGGTTTATTTCCTGTTGGCCTTTGGATCTTCTTCTTTATGTATTTATAGGAGTACTTTGTATATTCTATGTATATCTTCTCCAAACTTGGATTTGTTGTTTAATTTTGCCATTTGTGTAACAAGTTTTAAGTTTTAGTGTAGTTAAATTTATTAGCTTTTCCTTCATGGTTTGTGCCTTTTATGTCTTGTTAAGATTCTTTTGTGACCCTGAGGTCATAAAGACATTCTTCTGTAGGTTAATATTTTCCTTATTCATATTTAGGACATTAATCAACATAGAAATTATTCTTATGGGAGCTGTGAGATAGAGAACTAATTTTATTGTGTATTTCTTTGTGAATTGCCGGTAGTGCTAGCATTATTTATTGAGGGTTTATTCTTTCTTTACTAATTGTTTTCCACGCCACTCTCGTCATAAACCAAGACCTGTATATGCATAGGTTTGTTTTTGGGGTCACTATTTGGTTCTCTGTGTCTCTTTCTCTGTTAGTACCATACCATTTTAATCTCTCCAGCTTTTTTTTTTTAAGTTTATTTGTTGAGAGAAGAGAGAGAGAGAAAGAACTGGGGAGGGACAGAGAGAGAGAGAGAAAGAGA